>NC_085030.1:5459381-5493721 GCF_963692335.1 Osmerus eperlanus | reverse complement strand
GCTGCGTCTTCACACCAGTGTGGGGGGAGAAGACTAGAGGTGAGGCTGGGCTCGCAGGTTAGCTCCACTTTAGTCAGACGGCTCAAACCCAGACACACTGTGTTCTCCAGTTCTCTTCATTACTCCTCCTCTCAACTACCCTTCCCTGTCTTTCTACCTCACCTTTAATGCCTCCACCATCTTCTCTCTCTGTCACACTCTTCTTCTCTTTCTCTCTCACTCCACCCTCTCTCCCAATCTCTCTCTCTCTCTCTCTCTCTCTCTCTCTCTCTCTCTCTCTCTCTCTCTCTCTCTCTCTCTCTCTCTCTCTCTCTCTCTCTCTCTCTCTCTCTCTCTCTGGCTCTCTTCCTTTCGATCTCAGAAGTGGGTCACGTTGTGGTCCCACTGGACCTGTGGAGTGGTGCATGCTGGGTAAAGGGGGGGCTGCATACTGATGTGACGAGTCGTTTCGGAATCATTTGACTGCAGGAGACTGTTCCTGTGTAATGCACCCCCGACCCCCACCTCCCCCAAACTATGTGAATGTATGTGCGACGTGTGTGTGTGTGTGCGCGTGTAACCGGGAGCCTCCCCCTCTGCTCAGTCCCATAGGACACACAGGAAAGCCAGATCACATTTCTGATCTGCACAGCTTCCTCCAGCATAAGAACAAAAGTCCTCCAAATTGCACTGCTACCCAGAATATGTTCGTTTCTCTATAGTTCCAGACAGAAGCTGTCTCACACACACAGTTACACACATGCAAATACAGACACACAGGAATAGAGAGTATGTGTGTGTGTGAGAGAGAGGGTTTTGTGTGCAATGTGAATCCTCTTGCACATATCTCATTGTCAGGACAGAGCAAACTGCATGTATTACACAGACAAACGGGAGGATGGCTTTGAGTAATGAGTTTTTCCTTGTCCTAATTAGCAGAACATGAGAATGATACACACGCACACCCAAACGCCAACAAAAATAGGCCAGGGCACTTCTCCACAACCTAGTTTCAAGGCAGAGAGAAAGAAATGCAGCATTCTATTTGAATCTCCATGAAGTGTACCCTACTCTGGTTCTTAACCTCTTGCCAAACACTGACTTGCATGAAAGGAAGTGTTTGTGAATGTTTGAAGAATTTCTTCCGTCTTACCTGCACATAATCTCATGGGTCAGCAGAACCCGACACATCTCCGGATTCTTGTCCTGACCCTCGTAGATAATAGCCTGGGGAAGACAGAGGGGGGGGGGGGGGGGCGAGGAGGAAGAGGAGAAAGAGGAGGAGGAGAAATAGAAGGGTTCAGTCATGACGTAGACAGTGGTTTGGGGGGGCGGGGGGGGTCACTGTGAACCGTTGCTTCGCTGATTGGTGTGTGATGGTTTCTACTCGACACACGCCGCGACTGGGAAGGACCAAGCGATGGAACATTCAAACACACACACACACACATTAATGTACTATCATGATGTCTTTCGTCTAGGAAGTGTGTAGCATGTCGGACAAGCTTGTCTGCCCTGGGACTCTGAGGAGGTGGCTTCAGTCCTCCTGAATGAGAACGCTCTGTTCTGACTGAGATACTGAGTGAGTGTGTGTGTGTGTGTATGTGTGTGTGTCCTCAGCAGTTGGACTGCCAGACTGGAGTATCGTGCACCATCTGGTCTCTAAAGCACCTCGTCCAAAAACCTCAGTCTTGTTTTCCTCCAAAACCTCTCAACACACTCTCCAGGGCTGTGATCACCCTGTGCCTGTATGCACATAAACACACACACACACACACACATGCTTATACATCCATGCATACACACGTGCACACGCAAACGGTGGCGTATCTTCTCTTGCTCTCTCGCTTTCTCATTCTGTGTCTTTGCAGCCACACATATTTCTAACCTCCCGAAAACAAAGTTTTCTTAATAAGTTTTTTTAATTAATAAGCCTTTCTTAAGAGAATATCAGTCCAAGGATCCAGAATATTCTGTTCGATGCTGTGTGCTTGAACTAAACAGAGAGATGGACTTGGTCTCTGAGTGTGCTGCTCTGTGTTGCTCTGTGGTGTTGTGGTGTCTGGAGCCCATGCTAGTTCTGAGGTGTTGCTTGTCCTGTTTCACATTGAGGAAATCAGGGTCAAGGTCCTGTAAGACTGAGCTGGTATGCATCACTGTCTAAGTCACACACACACACACACATACATACACTCACGCATACACACACACACACACACACACACACACACTCCACTCGCTCCCGTAGACTGTGTAGGAGTATGGATACATGTCCTCTGGTCCTCTGGCCCTTTTTAAATGTATTCCACAGGTAAGACAGGTCGTTTATCAAGCAGGCTGCACTGTACTGATGTGGAGGGCCTCTGAAGCAGGGCTGAGGAGAGACTGGAAGAGGAAACCATAACAACATTGCATAGCTCCCCTAGGGATATGGAAACACACACATGCAGTTGGACACACACACACACACACATATGCACGCACCGGTCTCTTTCTTACTCACTGCACAATCCAGTTCTCTATAGCTGTAGTGAGTCAGAGCAGCATTCAGTTCTTACCTGTTTGGTCATGGAGTCGATTAGACGCACATAAAAATCCTGTTCTGTCCTGATTCCTGGAAATAGCAAAAATGTGACTTTAATCAACACGTCTCCTTACTAAATATGTTAATATCAGAACTCCTTAGATCGAAAATATTGTGATATTGGAATGGTGTGTGTTGGAACATTGACCATTCCATAAGAATCACAAATCAACAAAAAACGTTGACTATAATGTGTGCAATATAGAAACAATGACTTCTTTTGACTTCACTTTCAAAAATGTCTTTCGTTACCATTCTTGAAATATTTAGTAACAAGAAAAATGAAAGTTGGTAACAATGTGAAATTATCACTTAGAAGAAGAGAAACCATGGGTTTGGTAAATACTGTAAAAGCACGCAGGGTAGGCCTACATTTTAAAACAAATTGAAAAAGTGATTTCGAGAACTTTGAAACGTAGCTGCTGTCTGCGCTTGTCTCTTCGGCCGACCAAACTAGAATTGGTAGTGGTTAAAAATTAAAAGATAATATGCTGTATTAATGATGACAACAAAAGGTTAACTCCTGATGGAGGAACCCTGATAGGAAACCTAATTGTATTCATAATAATAATGTCCATTGATAAGTTAACTTAATAAAAGAAGGCTATCGTAGCCTGACAGTGATCATTTGTATGTTCGTATTATAACAATATAATATAACGATGAAAATGTTATCTATAGGCCTATATGCTATGATAACCTAAACGCGCGTGAGATGACAACATCGAAGTCGTAAAGTTTTGGGTTTAGCCTAGGTAGGCTGTGTTTGGGATCCCAAGGGAATTGGGCTAGGCAAGGCTATCATGACATAAATTGTCCAGAACCATGAGGACTTTTTCACTCCATGTGTTTGTGAGAACGGATCTTACCGTTACTGTAGAGGAGCTGCAGTCTATAATGGATCCCATTGTTGGTCTTTTCCCCAGTCGTTTCCTGCAAAAACCAACACTCAGGTCACTGCGGACCAACGGGATCACATAAAACCTCTGTGATTCAGTCATTTTTCTCTGAGTCTCTTGACGGAAACCTCGGGAGATTCTTTCAAAAGTTCAATTTTTGTTTGCTGTCTCCGTGGACCCCTTATACTGTGACAATCACGATTTAAAGATGACCCACGATTGAAACCGAGATTCCACTTGACAAAAAGTTCATATTGACCACGCTTGTATTTGGACCTCAATTATTTTCAATAATTCAACTGAACAATATTATTTATAACAGGGCAGCAACCCCTCTTTTTTCTTCCCTTAGTATAATTTACTTATTAATACCAATTGTCTAAATTAATATAGGTCCATATAGACAATGTAAAACTGTTTAAAATATGTAATTCACATTTGTCATCACTTATAGGCTATTATCGTTAAAAACGCTTCATTTATTTTCAAATGTGCAGGTTAACATGAAGCCATATGATAGGCTACTCTTCTCAGAGTTGAAGTTGAACGTTTTGAATAATAAATAGGCTACATGGACAACTACAAGTATCGAATATAATTATCAAGTCAAAATAAATAAAACATCTTCAGCTAAAATAACAAGTGAACGTTTAAAAAAATATTGTTCGGTAGCCTATATCCTAAATTAGACGATGGTGACATTGCAGTGAAAATTGTCAATTTCAACATAAAATAAATGAGTGCAATTAGCTTCAATATAAAAAAAGACCTACCTTCTCCTTTTCTACAAATCCGATGAACGTTGTTCTCTCTATTTCTACCGGTTGTCCCTGTCTGTCGTATAGAGCCAAAACAAAGTGGAAGAAGTTGGACTTCCGAAGATTGGAGGGCGGCTGTTTCTCGAAGTGAGCCCGGGCGAGACCAACTCCGCTGCGGATGAAAGCAGAACCCAGCTCAATGAGCACATCTTTTACAAGTCTGTTACGATTGTAAATCTCAAATAAAAAAACTTTCTTCATATCCAAGTGCATACATTCAAACATATAAACAACAATTTCTACAACAACGCGAAACACAGTGAAAGGCTACTCAAAATGTTTCTCAGGTCTGTGTAATCAACACATTTTAATTCGAAATTAACATTTCACATGGCCTCTATTTACCACGTGAACTCAAATTGTATTTTCTCTGTGACAAAGGATTTTAATCAATGCACTATAGCCTGTCTATAATTAGTGTCATGGTTTGCGAAATACGGATTAAGTTCATTAATTCATTTTGCGCATGGAAACTTGACCACCTCCATAATAAACGTTTTTCTGTGGGTTTATTTACGTATTTTATTTGTACAATTGCCTAAACAAACGGAAATGTTATTGCTTTGGAGTGTAGCCTATGAAGACCATCTTATATAAAGAAGTACAACTAAAGAAAGAAGAGAAGCTCGAGAGTAGTCTGTAATCTACGGTTACATCATCAAATCTGAATTTAGATATAGTGCTTCAGGATTTGTTTAAAAAAAACACACTGTTTAAGAAATTGCCTTTTTAATAGGCTATTCGTTCTTTACTTGTTTCAAACAAGTAACATTATGCTCTGCATTCAATGTCCTTGCCTCCGTCAATATAACTGTATCCTATCTGTTAATTTAGCCTACAGCAACCTTAAGCGGCGTAATAAAAATAAGAATCAAAAGCTATCAGCGACCAACTCCATTGGACCAATTGTCCCCATTTTAGAAAAGCAGAGAGCTCCGTTTCCACACCCCGGGGGGTAGTGCAGTGGAAGCGGCCCCAGGCTTACCTCTGGGCAGCTGTGTTGGCGTCCAGCACCCCGGCCCCCTGCATCCAAGTTCGCACTGTATTCATCCCGGCCACCATCGGCTCTTCTTTCATGCTACTACCGCTTCTCTGGATACTCTCCTGAATCCCAAACATCAAAACACACTTCTCCTCCTCCCCTTCACTCGTTTCTCTCTCTCTCTCTCCCTCTCTCTCTTTCTCTCTATCCCACACTCTCTCTCCCTCCTTAGATCGCAGTTTATTTCTGCCTCCCTTCCTATTGAACGCGTTGTCAGAGAGTGAGAATCGATGTTGCGCGGAGCAAGTGGCGCGGTCTCGCTCACTTCTTGTTTGGTTTCCTCTGTTAGTATACAAAAGATCCGACTTGTAGGAGGAAAGGGGAGCTGTCAACATTCAGGGTTATGTGCACCGTGTGTCAACTATTCACGGAGAGAGGAACAGAGAGAGAAAACAAATACACAAACACACCACTGAACATGAACCACGCGGTGGGATGACAGAAGCGCAGTCAGCGACAACCCTCAGAATCAAGGAGCGCTTGGTTCACCAAAAGAAAAGAAAGAAAAATCTAAACGTCAGTTTTCCAGTCCTCCGTGAGAATTTAGTTGTTGAAAAATGTTCGCCTTTCTTTATTCACCAAGTATTTCTCTATTCAGATGAATGACGCGCTAATCACACAGATGAGGCTGTCCCGAGCTCCGCTTCTCGCGCTTGGGAGAGATGATTTGCGCTCTTTCTTCCCAGAGGAATCACTTTGGACCATCTCTGGGATCACACACTACAGCGGAGTAGCCCCAGAGGGAAAGGGGCGTGACAGGCGGGGTGGGGTGGCGGTTGTGGTGGTGGAGGTGGTGGTGGGGGGAGGGGGGTAGAAACGCCCCCAAACACAGCTAACGCGGACTATCAGCTGTCCACTCCAGCCCAACCACCCTGCCTGCCAGCCCGCCTGCCTTACCCGCCTCATCCCACGCTGCGTCCCGCTCCAACCACTTAACCAGTGCGTGTGTGTGTTCAAGGTATGGACCGCAGTCGAACAGACACGTATTAGGCCATATGGGTTATTTTCTGTCTGATAAAATACCACCACTAAACCATGTATTAATGAACAAACAATGAATAAACCTACCGTCTACCCTCGAATTTTATTCAGCAAGTATATTCATGCCTAAGTCTATAAAGGTTTAATAAAGCAAAATCGGGCACTATAAATGAGATAGGCTATATATTAGCTTAATGTAGCCTTATTTTTAAAATTATATAATTACATTCACTAAACTCAACGTTAAAATATCATCCATTGCAACACATTGTTTTTCTTACAAATGAATAGAAATGAATAGAAATACAGGAATCAAGCATAAATGGCTTGGTGAAGTTAACGTTTGATCATTTGCCTGGTTTACTTTTAAAAGCTTTTGCACACGAAATGTAAATGCATATTGTGAATAACAAGTAGGACTATATTTCTATGAGGCACAAACAGATACAGGTCTTAGGCGCACGGGGCGGGAAACCAGGCCCCTTGGGCCGCATGCAGCCTAGGCCTATTAATATCTCTAATACCAACTCGGAACCGGGCATATATTTTTGTCACGGGGCCCGGGATTCATACCAAATTCATGTGTGTGTGATGTGCCCTCCCATCTTTTCATCTGCTGGAGTGAAACTGACATATGGGAGTCTCATTGTATAATTTGCCTGAAATACCTCTATTAAATACTGAATTCACCGGTGGATATTGTGAGTGGTCTTCACATCAGTCAGTTCGTTTAAGTAGCAGATGTTCCCACAAAGTCATATATGGAATATATTACTCATAAGCAACATATCAAAGGCCTATTTCTCCATAAGTATAACTATTTCCTCATAGTTAAGCCGGTGATAAAGCCTTACCCATATTAGCCATGACATACCATTATATTCATAGTCAAACTACAGAACCGTCTATCTGATAATATAAGGTTAATTCAAAGGTGGTCATCACTGTATATAGGTTGCAGACCTAAATTTCCTACAATACCATGTTACAATGACTTGTTCTACTTCCATGTGGTAAACAAACTGCATTGAAAGTGCTAGTTGAAACATTCCCAATGAAACTTAGTTGAGGTGCTAGAAGAGGTGGAGACAATCCGTTTGGCCTATTGCTTACAAGACAATACAATGATCATTTTAAAACTTTAGATAATAGGTTAGATAGCTTTAATAAGTACAATAAATGTTGTTTCAGATGATCAGAGATATCAAATAAAATGCAGAGATGCAAAACATGTGTTGATCACATTAGTCTATGGTCCAACACTACCATCTAGTGGTATCAGGATAGGACAGACCTTCACTTCTCAAAATACGCAACTTGTTAGAATGAGTCTTGGCTCAGATAGAGAACTAAGTGTCTGTCAGTTCCACCTTGAATCAATTTATGATCTAAAATGATTAGAGGGATAGAAGAAATCACTTGAAACAATACCATAGATCGTCTAATCTTCCATGTTATCTACCGTAAAAGCATTATGCAAATGTTTCCAAAACTCGATTTGGCAAGATCAAATAAATGGCATGTTTGTTTGACCAACTGCACTCACCTCTGTTATCAGTGTGTGGGTGTGTGTGTTTATATGTGTGTATGTGTGTTGTGTCATAGTTTTGTTTTTCAAGTTGATAACCAGTCTCCAGTTGCTGGTCTCCAGTATGTCACAATTTTCTGTCTTTATGTCAGTCGCTTCAGTTCACTACCACTAGTCCAGCCACAGACACAATAATGCCAAATAGCAATGGAATTCCGGGACTCTGTATATTTTATGTTGCGATTTTACTCACCTTTGTGCCCGATGCTGTTCAAGGTGAGATATTATTTAAATGTTTTTCATGTTGTTTGCCTTGCAAGCAGCACAGATTGTCTTCCCAACCAAATAGTCCTCAACCTAGCACCATGTCCATCATATAATGTTCTTGTTGTTCTGTTTACTGCCAACATGATCAGATCAATAAAGGTAACAAGTCTATTTGATGTTCCTCCTCTTCTCTCCCTCCAGCTCAGTGCTCCAGACCGACAGGCGAGAACATGCACCTGAAAGAGGAATACTTCTCCCAAACATCTTTCCCCGACTTGTCGAAGGCAGTGTTTGCGTGTGACACAGGTTACATAGGGGCAGGACCCCTGTCTGTGGTCTGCCTTGGAGACAGCTGGATTCCAATACAAGAAGGATGTAAAAGTAACTATCGGAATATGAATTCCATCATCCTATACATGTATGACATTACATTTTCATTTCAGAGACATTCGATCCAAAGCAGCATATTGTACAATGGAGGATTTGAACTAGTGCTCTGACCACCAAGCTACACCCTACCCTAGTTTACGTGCTGGGAAATTAGGATCTAACTTCAGCCATTTCTTTTGTCCACAGAGGTGGCTTGTGGTGCACCAGGAGAGGTGGCGAATGGTTGGTATGATATCAGAGAAGGGACGGACTTTGGGAGCGTAGCTCAAGCGCACTGCCACGAAGGGTTAGTATCGGTCATTATCTTTAAAACCTCTAAAATGTTGGGTGCTTCAGAGAAGAAGTCCTTCATGGACAGATGAATCTGTACGGCAGAAATTACAAGATGAACCCAAGGCAACGAGGAAGACATTTAAATGTATGTTTAGATATTATGTTTTACAAAAGTCCAAAACAGGATTGTGACCTCTAAAAGCCATTTGTTCCTGTTCTTACAGTGTGAATTCAAGGTCTATTCAACGAGTCAGTGCCGTCCAATCTTTCCTTTCTCTTCTATGTAAGCTGTCTGAGTTTTTGTTGGGACACAGGACTGTGGTGCACTGCATATATTTCTGTCACACGTGTCTTTTCAGTCATCGATTGCTGGGGATGGGTAGGAGAGTGTGCAAGTCAGCGGGCTGGTCAAACAGAGTCGCGGTGTGTGAAGGTGAGTGACTGATTAATAAACAGTCGTTGAAATAGAGCTGGTCATATTGACAGTCCAACTTCAACCTTCTGTTGGTGGTTTTGAGTGTTTATTTCAATTTTGTCTTTCAGTGGTTCAGTGTGGTCCACCCCCTCAAATACACAGCGGAGTTATTTTAGATGAAAAGGAGTCCTATAGTTATGGAGCAGTGGCCAGGTATCGTTGCCACGGGGACCTTACCCTTAATGGATCCCGAACTTTGCACTGTGACAAAACAGGACAGTTTTACCCCAACCCACCCACATGTATAGGTGAATCTCACCATGGTTGAAGGTGTTAGCCTGAATTCTCTGTTCAGATGAATAATAACATTCTGAAACAAAATATATATTAAAGTTTTAGGATACAATTACTATTCTGTAGTGTTATTATAACGTGTCCATGTCTTCACCTCCAGATGTAACTTGTCCAGACCCTGTGGTTGAGAATGCTTATCTCATAGAAAGAAGCATGCCACCATTCAAATACAGATCTTATGTCACATTTAAGTGTCTTCGTGGCTACAAGTTGAATGGATCCAACAGTCTTACCTGTCAAATAGACAGTGTTTGGTCCAAATCTCTTCCTGCATGCGTAAAAGGTAAGGTTTGTCTGGGAATTCCACACTTTTTGTGAAATCTGCATGGTGTTGGTGTATTTAAGCAACACAGCAAGAGGACAGTGATGAAAATGTATTTTTTCTGTGGAACCAGATGATTCATCTGTGGAACCAGATGAACCAGAGAAGAGCTATTTCAATAAATTCACAAGTTTTATGAAGAATTTTTATGAGAACGTCAAGAGTGAATTAAACAGTAAGTCCATTCATTACTTCTTCAATATATCATTTGGTTGTGTATCTATACGTATTGAGATAACATTCTTGGTCAAAGTCATTGTTTAATTCACAAATGTATATTTCAAATTATATTTGTGTATTTGTTATACTGCATTTCCTGTACTTTGTGCTGTTATTATGTGTATGTTAAACTACATCTTTTTGTAGAGGTTGAAGTAGGTTGGTTTGACTAGCATGGTTTGGCCTCTGAGGAAGATCTTTCATCAGGGATCCGAAAAAAACATCTTCACAACATGTCCTGGTCAACCAAATGAACCATCCCATAACCTCTAGTAACTGTATGAAGTTCATTACAGTAAAGTATACACAATTTACAATAAATTAGTGAAAAAAATTGTGGTTTGCGTTGGTCTGATATGTGAATCTGTTTGAGGATAATGACATGTATGAACTGGTATATAGGTTCACATTCAGCACACCAACCACTAGAGTGAAGTATATTGAGTAAAGTGAAGAGGTCTGTCATTTACCACTGATCAAGTAACAACAAATAAAGATTACAAATAATTATTACTATATGACTCTTACACTGTTTTGGATGTTCTGAATATAATACAAAAGGTTTGATATATACCCTGCTACATTAGCTTGTGAGAACATGACCCGTGGTCATGTCCAGAAGAGAAATATGCCTGCCTATGAATTATGTTGCTTGTATCATTGATAAACTGTCATTATGCTGTTTGCTAGAGTTTTCTTATGCCTGCATAGCCATAAGTTAGTTCTTTGTAAAATGCAACAAGGAAATGTTTGTGAATTTAGTGTAGGTCCGAGGTCACAATGTTCCCAAAGTGTATAATGCCATGAAACTCTGAATAAGGAAAATAGGAGAAACGTCAAGGCCATTTCTAGGATTGATAACATTTTACTTGTGGATAAGTTTGTGTCTGTCAGTTTGTGTGGGATTATATCTGTGTGTGTGAGACCGATAAAGCCTGTGTGTATATTTATGGCTGTGTGTGTATACACGTGTGCGTGCACGTTTATGTATGTGTGATGTATGCATGTGAATGTTTCTGTGTAGGTGTGTGTGTTTAGGGGGCATGCACCGGGTTTTCCACCAATCCTCAGGTGCAGTACATGGTTTCACCCATGTCCTGGTTCCAAAGGGTTTCAGTTGTTTTGATGTGAATCTTGGCAGCATCGGGTCGACCAGAATGCTGTCACATCCTCACACCACTTCTGCTTTTCCTCACAGGGAACTGAAACGGCGGTCCACGACAGGTTAACCACAGACAGGAACGACACAGGCCTACAGTTTATTAGACCCCATGTGGTCACAAATCGTTTTGACGGGTTGGAGTTTCCACACATGTGACGTGGAATTCCTTGGTGAAATTCTGCCACAGAGCTGATTGAGATGTCGTAGTTAGTCCATCAGTCTGATAGGTGGAATTTTGTGTTTTTAAGTGTTTCTTGCCTGCTGTATGTCTGACAGCAACACGACAATGGAAGGCATTTGGCCAACCAGAGTAATAGTTACACGGTTGTAAGCGTGCTCTATATTCCTCTTCTTTCTGCGTGCTTTAGCTTCACCACGCTCATAGTTTACGTGGGCTAACTGCACTTCACTGTGTCAAACAACACACACCTGGTTTCGTAATGATCAAGTGTTGGGAGGTTATTGACATTGGCTAGTTGCACCATTTTCTGTTTAGAGGAGTCCAAACACACATCAATATTAGTGTTTTACATGCAAGCAGTTTAATAAGTCTTTACACTACATCGTATAACATTTAACACAAAATTACTCCTTTATCTTATGTAAATAAAATATGAATATAACATGATTTAAAATACAAAAAGACACTTAAATAAAACATAATTTAATAGAGCTTTGTTATTTTAGAGAAACACATTTATCTAGACATTCAAATATTGTAATTCTGCATGAAAGACAGTGTCCAGCCAGAATAAATTATCAAGTAGTCTTTGGGCATAGTGAGGGTGAGCTTAATCAATTCCCATGGGTTCAGTGATAGGTTAGGCCATAAGTGTTGACCTGGGTTCTGGGATAGGTTAGGCCATAAGTGTTGACCTGGGTTCAGTGATAGGTTAGGCCATAAGTGTTGACCTGGGTTCAGTGATAGGTTAGGCCATAAGTGTTGACCTGGGTTCAGTGATAGGTTAGGCCATAAGTGTTGACCTGGGTTCAGTGATAGGTTAGGCCATAAGTGTTGACCTGGGTTCAGTGATAGGTTAGGCCATAAGTGTTGACCTGGGTTCAGTGATAGGTGATATGTGTTCACTACTACATGGATGCTGATCTTCACGTTCGTGTGCTACGTCTTCTTTACTTGGAACTGAAAAAAACTGTTTGTTTTTTAATAAAAACAACAAACACAAAACGTTTTTAATCTGTGTTTTGTGTGGATTTGTATTCCAGCATTTCTAGAGAACTTGATAGCATTAAGAAAGATAGCTGTTTTTCTCACTTGTAGTGGGTCCACTCACTCCAGGTTGAGTTACACAAAGGATCCTGAGATCTGACACAAACCAGGCCTTTCTTCCTCTTTATGGACCACTGGTTTCCGTCTGTGGGGTGAGGCTTTGAGAACACACACACACACAAACCCAAACAGACCACACACACACACCACACACATTTCCTCCTTTACCTGACACTTTATCCAAAGTGACACACATAGTGCAGCAGAAAATCAAAGACCAGAATTGCACAGTTCTAACAGTATTTCAGTTCAGTCAAGACACTCACGCTTTATATTTGATCATTTATTGATAACCATGACATGGAAATAGGTTTTACTTTGGCGGAGTGGATGATAAGGTCAGAAAAAAACATGATTTTAACTCAAATTTGCCTAAATCTGTCACACATACTATGTAAACATCCAGTGACCATACTGTATAAAGGTCTGAATAGCAAATAAAGTTCTCATATACCAATTGCTTTCACTGACCATGACTGACAGAGTGGTTGGTGTTCCTACCTTGTTTGAAGGGTCGTTACACAAGCCCTTCCTGATGTTCCGGACCTGGAAGGTGAGGGGGAAGAAGGAGTAAGGGGTGTTCCAGGACTCAGGGTAGCTCCACTCTACCGTGGTCTGGTTCACCTTCCGAATGGACACTTTGTCTGGTCTCACTGGGAAGGGGTGAGGGGAGAGGGAGGAAAAAAAAGAGATAAAAGAGAGGAGGGGGCAGGTAGAGAGAGACAGGAGAAAGACAGGAGATGAGAGGAGGGTGAGGAACAGAAAAGTTTTTTACTCATCGTTTACATGAAGTTGAGATCATTCTTTTCATCTTCATTGTCACTGTTGTCATATATCTCACCTATCTCTGATATGAGGAAGCTCTGGGTGTACTCCCTCAAGTTGTGATTTCGATTCCTGGTGTAGATTGTGAGAACCATGCGCTCAGACTCCTCATTGTAGGGGCAGTGCTTCCTGTCCAGACAGGAAATACCATTCCCACTGCCGTCCACTGAACAGGTGATGTCCACTTTTCCTGAACGGCACGTCCACTGCTCATTTCTCTCATCCACAGTACAGTCAACCCCATCTGTACTGCCACTGTTGCATACATGTGTAATATAGGGAAAAAAATAATTAAATACCATTTTCTTTCTACACTAAGTACATTTGACATTCACATTGTTATAAACTATGAACTCACAAACTGAACTTGATTGCTGACAGAGTGATTGCTTTTTATGATGTCACATTTTTTATTGATTGTGTGTTTGACTAAACCTACCGGGCAGCACTAACGAGAATGACTTTCCCCTCTCTCTGAGTCCAGGAACAGCGGAACTCGCCACTGTAGTTCTGCGTTGTGCATGTCAGATAGTCTGGTCATGTGAACACACGCGCAAACACAAACACATTCCTCAAGTCATGCATGTTCAGCAGGCTGTTTTAGGAATTTAGGCACATACTATGGAAGGCAAATAGATAGATATTGTATTTACAGGAAGGCAGATAGATACTGTAGATACTGTATTTCGATAGATAGATCTATCTATGGACAGATAGATGGACGGATTGATTGATGTTGATTGTACCGTGTCACCATGTAACAAAGTAGTTCTGGATCTGTACCTGGATGTGTTTCATTGATGTTCTCCGGACGATATCTGGGTGTTCTCAGCAGCACTGTGGTGTGGTTCAGCAGAGCTCCACCTCTACTGTGGCAGCTGTAGTTTCCTCCTCCCAAACGCTCCTCCAGAGCCACCCGGTAACTGTTGCCTCTCTGCTCCTTCTCCTTTCCGTTTCTCCTCCAGGCGATCTCCCCCTCCGCCACCTCGCTCGGCCGCTCCCCCGTCTCAGAGACACCCAGGCAGGTCAGGGTGTGGTGAAACCTGGAGACACCATCCACCTCCACCACAACAACTGGCACACAAACACACACACACACAAACACACAAGCAGACACACACAAGCAAACACAAGCACATGCACACACACACACCAAACAAAAGCACACAGACACAGGCACAGACATGTACAGTTAGGTCCATAAATATTTGGACATTGACACAATTTTCATCATTTTGGCTCTGTATACCACCACAATGGATTTGAAATGAAACAATCAAGATGTGCTTTAACCCTTGTGTTCTCTTCGGGTCATTCTGACCCATCAGTCATTGTTACCCACCGTCGTATTGTGACAACTTTACCGCATACAAAAACAAAGTGAAGCATTTTCTTTTAACCGTCGGGCTGTCTCAGACCCTCCACATTGCGAAGGTTAAAAGAAAATGATTTTTATTTGTTTTTGTATTGGGTAAAATTGGGTAAACACAACGATGGTTCGTTATGAACCTTTGGGTCATGTGACCCGAAGGCAGCACAAGGGTTAAGTGCAGACTTTCAGCTTTAATTTCGGGGTATTTACATCCAAATCAGTTGAACGGTGTAGGAATTACAACACATTTTATATGTGGCCCCCCCCTTTTTAACCCTTGTGTTATCTTCGGGTCATTCTGACCCACCGTCGTATTGTGACAACTTACCGCATACAAAAACAAAGTGAAGCATTTTCTTTTAACCGTCGGGCTGTCTCAGACCCCCCACATTGCGAAGGTTAAAATAAAATTCTATTTATTTGTTTTTGCATTGGGCAAAATTGGGTAAATACAACAATGGTTCGTTGTGAACCTTTGGGTCATGTGACCCGAAGGCAGCACAAGGGTTAAGGGACCAAAAATAATTGGACAAACTAACATAATCATAAATCTAATTGTCACTTTTAATACTTGGTTGCAAATCCTTTGCAGTCAATGACAGCCTGAAGTCTAGAACCCATAGACATCACCAGACGCTGGGTTTCGTCCCTGGTGATGCTCTGCCAGGCCTCTACTGCAACTGTCTTCAGTTCCTGCTTGTTCTTGGGGCATTTTCCCTTCAGTTTTGTCTTTAGCAAGTGAAATGCATGCTCAATTGGATTTAGGTCAGGTGATTGACTTGGCCATTGCAGAACATTCCACTCTTTGCCTTAAAAAACTCTTTGGTTGCTTTCGCAGTATGCTTCGGGTCATTGTCCATCTGCATTGTGAAGCGCCGTCCTATGAGTTCTGAAGCATTTGGCTGAATCTGAGCAGATAATATTGCCAGAAACACTTCAGAATTCATCCTACTGCTTTTGTCAGCAGTCATATCATCGATAAATACAAGGGAACCAGTTCCATTGGCAGCCATACATGCCCACGCCATAACATTACCTCCACCATGCTTCACTGATGAGGTGGTATGCTTTGGATCATGAGCAGTTCCTTCCCTTCTCCATACTCTTCTCTTCCCATCATTCTGGTACAAATTGATCTCGGTCTCATCTGTCCATAGGATGTTGTTCCAGAACTGTACAGGCTCTTTTAGATGCTTTTTGGCAAACTCTAATCTGGTCTTCCTGTTTTTGAGACTCACCAATGGTTTACATCTTGTGGTGAACCCTCTGTATTTACTCTGGTGAAGTCTTCTCTTAATTTTTGACTTTGACACAGATACGCCTACCTCCTGGAGAGTGTTCTTGATCTGGCCAACTGTTGTGAAGGGGTTTTTCTTCACCAGGGAAAGAATTCTTCTGTCATCCACCACAGTTGTTTTCCGTGGTCTTCCGGGTCTTTTGGTGTTGCTGAGCTCACCAGTGCGTTCTTTCTTTTTAAGAATGTACCAAACAGTTGATTTGGCCACACCTAATGTTTTTGCTATCTCTCTGATAGGTTTGTTTTGATTTTTCAGCCTAACGATGGCTTGCTTCACTGATGGTGACAGCTCTTTGGACTTCATATTGAGAGTTGACAGCAACAGATTCAAAACACAAATACCATACTTGAAATGAACTCTAGACCTTTTATCTGCTCCTTGTCAATGAAATAACGAACTCCCATGAGGGAATAACATACACCTGGCCATGGAACAGCTGAGCAGCCAATTGTCCAATTACTTTTGGTCCCTTAAAAGGGGGGGGGCCACATATAAAATGTATTGTAATTCCTACACCGTTCACCTGATTTGGATGTAAATACCCTGAAATTAAAGATGAAAGTCTGCACTTAAAGCACATCTTGATTGTTTCATTTCAAATCCATTTTGGTGGTATACAGAGCCAAAATGATGAAAATTGTGTCAATGTCCAAATATTTATGGACCTAACTGTATTTACATCGATTCACACAAACATACACACATTCTAAGCACTATGGTATTACTTTATATCATAAAACACATATTTAGATAGAGATCAGGCGTAAGCTTCTACCATTGGGTAGAAGAGTCCAATAGCTCGGAGATAGCTGGCCTCCGGACAGTTGAAGAGTGACCATGATGACAACAAGTAGAGACAACCCCATCTGAGAGATAAAGAGAGAGGATGAGTGAAAGAGAGATAAATAGAGGGTTGTGTGGACAGAGGGAGAAATAAGAGTTATGGACAGAGACAGAGAGGGAGCCAGAAGGGAGTTATTTCATGAAAATTTCATAGACATTAAAAACTCAGCACGAATTCAGCTGGAACATGTTAATGTAAAGTAAAAAGTCTGAACATACTACATATAGCCAACGTTAAGAGTTATGTTCGGACATTCTTACAGTAATCTCCGCACATTCTTTCAGTAATCTCATACACCAAGCACACAACATTGTAAATGTATTAAAATGCATTCACCTTACCTTCGAATTTAACATCCAACAGCGCAAGACACCTACTTTGAAATGCTGTGCCTTGGAATTAACGTTTTATATGTGCCCGACGTTTGAGAACCAATGAAATCCCCCGCATAAAAAAAAGTACAGACAGTGAAGAGGAACTTCAGGCTTCAACTTGAGGTTTTCTAAACTTCCTGAACGGAAGTGGACAACATTGTTGAATTGTTGGCAGCAGATCACTAACCTTAATTATATCATTGTCACACGTAGTATGTGACATGTGTATGAACCCCAAAGCAAAAGCATGAACCAACACCATATTCCGGAGGTTTCTGACTAAAGGAAAAACTAACTGCGCCCCCGAGCTCCTGTCTGGTCATTTCTCCACAAAACACAAATATTACAGTAACATAGCATAAAATAGAAACACAATTTAATATCTGCACGCAAATGTGAACTAAGTTTGAAGTTTAGCCATTTGCAACTAGTAGGCTATCCTTCTGTAAATGTAAGGAATACCAGGCGGGGTTGGGTCCAAGCGCAGATTTAATTAGAATGGTCAGACAGGCAATGATCGGTACACGGTTAGGTTAGACAGGGCTAGCCAAGGTCAAGAACAGTACACAGACTTAAAGGCCCGGACTGAACTAGAAACAAGATCAAGACTTCGCAACGGACAATACACAAACAGACACTTTAATACTAAGACCCTAAACGAGACGCAGGTGCAGCCGATTGTCCTAATATTCTGGGGATGCCGAGCGCGGAAGCCAATTACCAGCTGCAGAAGGCTACGGCGTTATAAAAGGTATGCCCTACATTTAACTATTTTGTTCCTGCTACTCTTGACAAGCCCTAGCGACCAATCTAAACCTACTGTGCCAAATCGACAATAGGCAACGCTATTTCTCACTATTTTTTTTAACTTTTCATTCGGCTATTTAAAGCCAAACTCATAAAATGCATCAATTAAGTCACCAAAGTTCATTAGAGGTGCTTAGATTGAATTCATCACAGACCGTTTAGGGACAGACCATTTAGGGAAGAATATATGCGGTAAAGTTGGGCATCTTTGTCAGACGCAGCAGCCCAGATTCTACATAGTGTCATTGTGATGTCAGCGTTCTTGTTCGAGCTGTGTCGGGCGGCAGTAGACTGTCTCTGAATTCGTCTGCCATCATGAAACTCAAAAAAGGATCTATCCTGAGTTTTTTAGACTTCGACAATGTATATTGTCTGCTCTCTGTCCGCAATGCCAAAATATTGGTCGACTACTTTAAACTGCTGGATTTCCACAACAAAAACACGTTGAACGGTGCGTCAATTATTAAAAAAACAAATGGGTATCAAATCTCAGTGTACCCTCAGGTATCCAGTTCTGTCTCCTCATGTTACCCCCCCCCTCCTCCTCCCCCTTCTCCTCCCTCCCCAGACATCCAGTTTTACCACTTCATGCACCATGTGACCGACTTGAAGAAGAAGGATATCATGCACACTTTCGACATGCTGGACTGGGATGCCAGCGGGGAGATCGGCTTTGAGCAGTTTTACATGCTTGTTTGCATTCTTCTCTCCAGTGAGGTAA
This sequence comes from Osmerus eperlanus, assembly GCF_963692335.1. Lineage (NCBI taxonomy): Eukaryota > Metazoa > Chordata > Actinopteri > Osmeriformes > Osmeridae > Osmerus > Osmerus eperlanus. The sequence goes on along the minus strand of NC_085030.1, from coordinate 5,474,959 downwards.
CACTTGCTTTCCTCTTTCGGTTTGTCAGTTATGTGTGTGTGTACACATAGGTGAGTGTATTACTTTCCGAGCATAAGTCATCCATTCATGGATGCTGGTAATCTGTCCCACGCCTCAGACTGCTACCAGTGTTGATGGTAAAATAGAACACTACCTGTCCATCATATCTTGTGTCCCTATCTGTTTGATGAAGCAAAGAGGCCTTCATACTGTACAGACTTCACTGACATTACCGACGTTGAAGACACTACCGACTTCCTGCTTTGTGGTTTCAAAGACCACTTTAGAAAGAAGATTGAAAGACAAATCCAAACCAAGTGCATTGGTGTTACTCATATTCAACTCTGATATTTTTGAACCCCTAACCCTGTAAACATACTATAAGCAGAGTGTGTGTGTGTCCTGTTCAGTTCCACGTGGAGAAGAACTTCCTCTTCCGTTACTCGCGGCCTGTGTTTGAATTTCTGGACATGGATGGAAGCCGGTGCATCAGTCCTGCTGAGTTCCAATCCTCCGGCTTCCTCTTCAACCTCAAGGGACCCGCCCTCAGCAGGATCTTCCATGACTTTGACGTGTCTGGAGACGAGGTGTGCACCATTTTTGACCCTCACATATAATGTCAACATGGACTTGGCACCCTGCACTGTTTTGCTTAGCTGACTGGCATTTGACTCTGTGAGGCTGTGCCAACCATCTGTTAAGCTGTCTGTCTGCCTGCTTGCCTGTGTGTGTGTGTGTGTGTGTGTGTGTGTGTGTATGCGTGTGTTTTGCCCACCTCTCTTCCAGAAACTGAACTATAAGGAGTTCAAGATGTTCACCATGGCCTGCCTCGACATGCAGAAAGATGCCAAGAACCAGAGGAGCAAGTAAGGACTGAGGGCATTCCGTTCTGCAAACCCGGCGCGGCTTCCTTTTTGTGTTTGACATGAATGCTGTGTGGGGGGGGTTTGGTTTGGCAGGTGGCAGATCAAGAGGGTCAACAACCCCCGCACTGCTGAGATCCAGGCCACAGCGCCCATCTCACACACACACCTCCGGAACAGACCGCATAGCGAGGAGACAGTAGGCTCCTTGGCCTCCCAAGCTGGGCACAGCCACACTGACTGAGAGGGAGATCCAAAGAGAGGGAGGGAGACTACGCAGATAGTTTGAATGCCCATAAGTAAATATGCTTGTTCAGTCGTCTTCTCTCGTTTTTTTTTCCCCAAGGGGAACTGTGGAGGTATCTGCGTTTGCGTGCGGGTAGGTGTGTTTGTGTTTTTGTGTGCGTGGCAATTCCTAAGAATCTCTGACACATGCCTGTGTCGTTACAACACTCTAGTGCGAACAAAGGTTTGATTCACCCGCAGTCCGTCTTCACTTCCTCAGCTTCAACACCGGTGCCACTAAGTCCTGGTTTGCGCTTCTCTAGAAGTGGAGTGTGCTTCTGCATAACTGCAGTCCACCTCGGCTCTCCTCGTTCCCCATACTCGTTCGTCTCGTCCCCCCTTTCTCCTGCTTTCACTCTCGACCCCCCCCCCCCCCCCCCCTTCAGCTCCCTTTGAGGAAGTGCGGTGTCTCGCAGGGAAAACGAATCACAGCGACGGCTGATGTCACCGTGTCCCTGTGCATTGTTCCTCTCCAGGTGCTCCCCCGAGCACAAAGGCATTGAAAATATGAGCTTGTTCTACTGTATCATAGAAGATTCCTACAGGCACTGTGAAAGACTTTGCTGTTTTAGAAAACGAAATGATGATCAGGCACGACTTCTTTTTCAACTAAGTGAACTTTCACTTCCCTGAAAGTCGCTGACATTTCCACCTGGAGAATTGTCGGGTTAGACGTTTGTTCTCTGTGCTGAGGGAAAAGGAGGTCAGAAAAGGAAGTGTCCTAGTCATGTTGCTCAACTCAAGAATCAGTGAAAATGTCAGTCTCGTCCGACACAAGAAGAAGAGTTGGTGCTCCTCATGAGTCAATTTGCAAAAAGCAGAAGAACCCTCAACACCTAATGGCCTTTATGGGTTCATCCTTCCCCTGCTAAAAAAGCTGTGTGTGTGTGTGTGTGCAGGGCTGGACTGGGACAAAAAAATTGCCCTGGCATTTTGGCTCAGACCGGCCCACCACAATCACCAACACCACCCACCAGTACACCAAAAGAGTTAAGAGATGTGATTGGGCCAGCTCAGTGTCAGTATGGAAAATGAACCAATGGGCCGCTGTCCTTGCTTTATGGGCTGGTCGTCAGCCAATTTTACGTTTAATAAAAAGAAAAACATATATATAAAGATTTATATATATATATATCATATCGGCCCCAAGTGCATCACCCCACTGGGCAAATGCCCGGTATGCCAGATTACCAATCCAGGCCTGTGTGTGTGTGTGTCATAGGTCAGGATCAGCTGTCAACAGTGCTTGCGGTGTGGACATGTGTCCACTAGGTGGCGACATAAGCTAAACTAGTGGGCTGTCTCTTTATCTTCTGACTCCAGAGGGCGCTTTAGACTGGAAGAAATGGTGTGAGGTAGCAGGGTTCCGACTGAGGTGGAACGGGGAAGGAGGGGCGCCTCGGAGCAGCTGGATTGAAATCTCCCAGTGATCTCATCCTGGGAAAATGGAGTAAACGAGAGAGACACGTACCAAAGAGGGAGACAGAGAGAAAAGTCAGAAAGACCGAAATACAGAAAGAGACTTGAGAGAAATAGTGAGACAGAGAGAGAGAGAGAGAGAGAGAGAGAGAGAGAGAGAGAGAGAGAGAGAGAGAGAGAGAGAGAGAGAGAGAGAGAGAGAGAGAGAGAGAGAGAGAGAGAGAGAGGGAGAAAGAGAGCAATGGAGAGAGACTGAGAGAGAGCCAGAGACTGGGAGAGAGACCAAGAGAGAACATTTGTGTAGAAGCAGATGCCAGCCGAGCTGTCAACACCCGTTCACAGACTGACCGAAGCAGCACTGCTGTGTGTGGGATGCCCTGATGATCTCAGTCTGGGCTTCACAGGGACACTGGATGTCTTTACTGTGCAACACAACTCTCGTTCTCTGTGTGTGTGTGTGTGTGTGTGTGTGTGTGTGTGTAGGTTTGTGTACGTTGGAGCACATGCAGAGTGTCCTAAGGTGTAAGTGTGGGGGAAAGATCACATTTGCACGTATCAGATCATGAGAATCAGTAGAAAACCCGTTCTCCACGACGCAGTAACTCCAAAACTCCAGGGAATCTCTGGAATTAACTTAATTAGGAAGAGGGACATGGGGGCAAAAGTTGAAAACGACTCTTGACGCATTGATCACGTGTCCTTCCATTATCTTTCCGACGGCTCCAAAAAGTTTTAATAAGATCCTCTCCCCTTTCAAAGTTCCCACACCTTATTACTTTCTGCAAGAATAAAAGCCTCATAATGTATCATATCGCCTCTGCAAACTGACATCATTGCGAGTGATTCATATGTTCTAGTGGTATAGTAAGAGGACACGGCTACTTCAGTCCACAGCACTCATCCTCTCACGGTAGGGTGCTGAGGGGCTATTGTATGTTTAGTCCATATCTTCCATAATCCGCCCATGCTGTATAAACTGGACACGCGTTTGGATGTAAATTCGGAGCCTACAATGTGAACGCACATTCCTTACCAGCGTTTCATTGCGTCAACACAACGCCGTTTTTCATGTCCGAACTTTCACACAATTGTTAGAAAGGCAGATTGAAAACTACGTTTTGAGGTAGGCCTATCAGGTTGAATTACAACTCATAACTTTATTGTCCCTAGCTATGAATGATCTGTTTGACAATTCTTTAGAAATACATAGGTTCTGTTTATGCAACACACCTACGTGTCGTAGGATCTCACATTGCCTACATCGAGGAAGAAGAACTATGCACTATCTGTGAGAAATGAAACGAAAAAGATAATCTCATTGAGGATCAATGGGAGGTGTATCTTGTGATCTGTTTGCGCACGACGATGCCCATGTTTTTTTCTCTCCAAATGATGGCAGGCTACATCATAACAGAAATATGCGGCACGGTGTCCTGAAAAGAAAAGTTCACTCTCCACAAAGTCTTCCTAAAACTAGACTTCACAAAGTCTATCAAGTTTATTCAACGAATGTGTTGCGCAATCCCCCACCAGACAGGAAGCACTATTAAACTATGCTAACGACCCCTCTGCGTTGCGCCTAATCGGCTCCTCCGAGAGAAGCGCGCCCTGGCCTCGGCGCTCTTTATCGTTGCCTCTCAGGCTGGCAGAGCTGTTGAGCTGGAGCCTTATGGAGAAAACATTGTAATGAAGGGAGGGTGTCCTGTTCTATCACACCCACACAGACAGGATGCAGACCTCAAAGTTATTTCACCTGTGTGTGTGTGTGTGTGGGAGGGGGGGGGGGGGGTTGTACAGAAATGCAATACTCTTAAGCGTGACTATATAGGTTAGACATACATGACTAAGTCAAAAGTGGGATTATCTCGGATCAAAGTGAGAGATTAAGTTACCGCCATGCCAGAAAGAGTACAGGTCAAGTCCAAAAGGTTATTGTGGCAACACATGGTTATTCTTAACCCTTGTGTTATCTTCGGGTCGTTCTGAATGTCTTAAGGGACATTTTTTATTCTTGGGCTTTCATTTAAAACCCTGTGACCATACGTTGTAGCTATCTTCTCTCTCCCAGAACGATCCATGTTTTCCACTCGGAATCAAACACCTGACTGGGAGAGAGGAGACTTGCTTTTAGACAAGTGAACACAGGTTATAGTGAATTATTATGTGTTTGAGTGGACACGGCACTATTGATTGTCCCTCTCTCCTGTGCTTGATCATGCTGGGCTGACAGCGAGGGGTCATTATAGAGAACGACAAGACATTCAAAAGAGGAGAAAGAGAATGAGAGGGAGAGCGAATGAGAAAGAGATAATGAGAAACCACGAAAAGAGAAATAACCAGATGAAGAGTGGAGGGGTAAGGAGTGTGGTGTGCGGTGTGTGATTACTTCATGGTCAATATCCTATTCAAAAATAGGTGAATAGAAAGCCTTCGACCCCTTCAGGTGGGCTGTGGGGGGAGGGAGGTGAGGTATATTCTGTTTGTTACAAAAAAAACAACACAGTGTTGTAACCAGTGGTTACTCAGCAGCAACGATGGTGAAGGACAAGACATAAACGTTTTATTCTGCTCTTCTTTCAATACAGTTAGGTCCATAAATATTTGGACATTGACACAATTTTCATCATTTTGGCTGTGTATACCACCACAATGGATTTGAAATGAAACAATCAAGATGTGCTTTAAGTGCAGACTTTCAGCTTTAATTTCAGGGTATTTACATCCAAATCAGGTGAACGGTGTAGGAATTACAACACATTTTATATGTGCCCCCCCCCTTTTTAAGGGACCAAAAATAATTGGACAAACTAACATAATCATAAATCTAATTGTCACTTTTAATACTTGGTTGCAAATCCTTTGCAGTCAATGACAGCCTGAAGTCTGGAACCCATAGACATCACCAGACGCTGGGTTTCATCCCTGGTGATGCTCTGCCAGGCCTCTACTGCAACTGTCTTCAGTTCCTGCTTGTTCTTGGGGCATTTTCCCTTCAGTTTTGTCTTTAGCAAGTGAAATGCATGCTCAATTGGATTTAGGTCAGGTGATTGACTTGGCCATTGCAGAACATTCCACTTCTTTGCCTTAAAAAACTCTTTGGTTGCTTTCGCAGTATGCTTCGGGTCATTGTCCATCTGCACTGTGAAGCGCCGTCCTATGAGTTCTGAAGCATTTGGCTGAATCTGAGCAGATAATATTGCCAGAAACACTTCCGAATTCATCCTACTGCTTTTGTCAGCAGTCACATCATCGATAAATACAAGGGAACCAGTTCCATTGGCAGCCATACATGCCCACGCCATAACACTACCTCCACCATGCTTCACTGATGAGGTGGTATGCTTTGGATCATGAGCAGTTCCTTCCCTTCTCCATACTCTTCTCTTCCCATCATTCTGGTACAAGTTCATCTTGGTCTCATCTGTCCATAGGATGTTGTTCCAGAACTGTACAGGGTCTTTTAGATGTTTTTTGGCAAACTCTAATCTGGTCTTCCTGTTTTTGAGACTCACCAATGGTTTACATCTTGTGGTGAACCCTCTGTATTTACTCTGGTGAAGTCTTCTCTTAATTTTTGACTTTGACACAGATACGCCTACCTCCTGGAGAGTGTTCTTGATCTGGCCAACTGTTGTGAAGGGGTTTTTCTTCACCAGGGAAAGAATTCTTCTGTCATCCACCACAGTTGTTTTCCGTGGTCTTCCGGGTCTTTTGGTGTTGCTGAGCTCACCAGTGCGTTCTTTCTTTTTAAGAATGTACCAAACAGTTGATTTGGCCACACCTAATGTTTTTGCTATCTCTCTGATAGGTTTGTTTTGATTTTTCAGCCTAACGATGGCTTGCTTCACTGATGGTGACAGCTCTTTGGACTTCATATTGAGAGTTGACAGCAACAGATTCCAAACACAAATACCATACTTGAAATGAACTCTAGACCTTTTATCTGCTCCTTGTCAATGAAATAACGAACTCCCATGAGGGAATAACATACACCTGGCCATGGAACAGCTGAGCAGCCAATTGTCCAATTACTTTTGGTCCCTTAAAAAGGGGGGGGCCACATATAAAATGTATTGTAATTCCTACACCGTTCACCTGATTTGGATGTAAATACCCTGAAATTAAAGCTGAAAGTCTGCACTTAAAGCACATCTTGATTGTTTCATTTCAAATCCATTGTGGTGGTATACACAGCCAAAATGATGAAAATTGTGTCAATGTCCAAATATTTATGGACCTAACTGTATATACATTAGCAATTGGATTCATTCACCTGTTCGCTCATTATTTTTAGAAAATCGTGATTGGCAAACGCACAAAAAAAGATTATGACCACATGTATTTATAACAAATGCCAAGGGGGTAGAAACGAACTGTCACCGAGAGAAGGGGAGACATGGACTAAATACACAGGGCTAGCAGGTAACAGGTGAATCCAATCAGGATAGGAGAGGTGATCATGCGACGAGCAGGGAGCAGGGAGGTCAGGTATCTGAAACAAGACGACGCATGAGGATTTCAAAATAAAAGGTGACCGACAATAAGACAAGACAAAAGGAACACAAAACCTAGGGCACAGAGTTATATACTATATATAGTAAAACAGCAACAGATCCATTTGAACACGTACAGTGCATATGATGCGAGAGATTGTTTTGTCGGTCGGTTGCAGTAGCCAGCAGCTTTTTTACGAGGCCACATGTACTCCTTCTGGAAAACCAAAATGTATATCATGTGGAGACTTTTCACTGCAGAAGTTTGTACATGGCCCCGTTCGCGCCAGTCACACCTTCCCCTTGGAGACGACACACATCCGCACACGCTTAGACTCCGACTCAAACCACCATTGAAAAGTGTCAGTGTTATAAAAGTGACAAACAATAAACTCTGATTCTAGACTGCTCTTTTTTCAGGAGGGGATGGGGGTTTAAAATACATGTCATTGCATGTAATAACGTGCCCTCACACAGTGAGACAATTTATACAAAAACAAAATCTATTGAACGTGGAGTAGTTTTGGATAGTTTTTCAGGAAAAGCCAAACCATTAGTGTGCCAAAGCACTCCATGATAGCCTGCCAGAATCAAATTAAAACGTCCATGGACCATATGTTGAAATAAGTCATCTGATTCCAATTCCATGTCACATGATTAAGCTCAAGTCCGTAGGCGATCTCATACCTAAGATTTTTTTCTCACAGCAAAGGACAGAAAGACACACATCTTTAACAAGCAACCGTCAAAAGCTGTCGTTTGAGACCATCCTCTTCACCTCCGGTCCGTCTATCACGGTGGACGTGTTTTCTTGGTGTGTGGGATGTGAGATGAATGTCTCAGTCTCAGCTCTCTCCGTCGGGCTAGACTGTGGGTGGTAAGGAGGAAGGCTTGACCTGGCCTGACCTGCTGTAAAACAGCAGGCCTTGTCTTTGCCTCAAGTGTTTCATGGGGTCAGCAATGTGATCCTCCATATCCCTCCCCCTCTCTCTCTCCCCCTCTCTCTCTCTCTCTCTCTCTCTCTCTCTCTCTCTCTCTCTCTCTCTCTCTCTCTCTCTCTCTCTCTCTCTCTCTCTCTCTCTCTCTCTCTCTCTCTCTCTCTCTCTCTCTCTCTCTCTCTCTCTCTCTCTCTTTCACTTTCCCTTTCTTTGTGATGGTGTGTGATCATGCAGTGTTTTGAAAGGAAATCTTCTAATCTCCAGTACCGGATGCATTCCTTGAGACCCATGGGCCACCTCCTCTTAGCCTCCATCAGGACAGAGGGCCTGGAGGGGGGTTTAACATCCTCATCTTGGGTGCTCTCCGCAAGCCCCGGGACGAGCGCCAAGCCTTCTCGGCAGTTTGAGATATGGGTTTGTGTCTAATTCTTGATGACCGTTCAACAGCTCTGGGAGAATGATCTGAATCCTCTGCTTCCGGAGGTGCTGGAGCCATGCCTTGTAATCTGTTTCACTTGAAAGTGGTGCCAGAACAAGCACCAGACCAAAGAGTTACTGTTATTATTAGAAACGCCACAACTCTAAACAGGCAATAAAGTCAAGGTATTTTAGTCTCTATTTATGCGGACAGAACAATATTTACAAAGGGCAGGCTAATTGTTTCTGATGCGAATATACAAAGATAATGCCTGGCGAAAAAGACGTGTCTTTTTATATAGCTTTGGAAATCTTGGAAAACAGCTTATCTTCCTGTAATACGATACGTAACATTATCACACACATTCACACACACACACACACACACACACATACAATTTCTTTATTAGCAGGCAATCCTCTAAGTCGGCCAGACCCCTCCCAATTAAATATGTTGAGTGATGCACTGATGTGTTTCCCAAAGCACAGCTGCGTAGTGTGTGTGTGTGTGTGTTGGGGTTTGTGTGTAACTCGCTTCAGTGTAAATCCCCCCAGGAAGTATTCATTTTAAGCTTTTGGAGGTCAATTGAGGGTTCAGATCTGATTAAACAGAATGAGACAACCTTTGGACATTTCACTGGAGTCTGATGGAGATGCTATTGGGTCTCCAGACTCCATTAAAAGAGGAATTATTTTTCAAGTTTAGTTAAGATACTGTTGGAATTCAGGAGACATTTCACTAATCTTAGGTAAGGATTCTGTTGCAGTTTAGTGGAGATTGTATTAAAGAAGTCAAGATTTTATTATTCTATATTAAACTATTCTATAGTGATAGAAACTATTCTATTGAAGCTTAGTGGAGATTATTCTTAAGTTTAAAGGAGATTTTATGCAGCTTGAGTGGAGTTTCTCCAGAGGTTCAGTGGAGATTATCTTGTTATTTGGGTGGAGATTCTACTGAAGTGGAGAACCTTTTGGAGTCTAATGGAAGTTTGTAGGTGAACACCAACAGGTCAAACACTGTCATGTTAGTTGTGCCCTCCACCCTCACCCTTAGGCAGACAGGCCAGGGCATGTCCTGCTCCAGGTCATTTAACTAAACGCTCTGAGATCTTTCCACACAGGCACAATTAGATTCAACATAAAGCTCAGGTGATTAGTTACAGGTTGTCTGACTGAGCTCTGCCAGGCCAGGGTCAGCTAATGTGCATCGCAACCCGTCTATCCTCACCTAGTTACTAACTGTCGCAACTCAATATCCGTAACTACTGTTGACCGTGTGGAAAGTGTATAGGACGTTTCTGTGGTTCACAGCTGCTTTTGTACTCATAGTCATTATCTGAGTTTGAAGCCAGATTCTTCCATAGGTGACCCCTGTCTCTGGATATTCATTCATGAGAGGACTAGGTACACCCCCACAACCTTGACAGCAATGGAACATTCCACTTCTCGAAATCCATTCATACTCCAACCTCCGCCCCCCCCCCCCCCCACACACACACACACACACGCGCGCACGCACACACAGGTCCCCAGTGAGGCCAGCCCCCTTAATAAAGCCTCCACTTCACAGACAAGGCTGCTGTGAGACAGGTGGTTGTCAGTGTGCTACTCTCTCTGTCCATGTTTCATAAACAGCATGTCACACCTTGTGAGGAGAAAGTGGTGAATCGGGTGCTATAATTAAGTCGGAGGCTTCCGGAACACATCACAAAGGATGTGTTCTCTCATCTAATGTGTTTTCTTTATCAACTCTGTCCCAACTATAATGCATCAACAGTATGCTCTTCAGACAATAACACTAATTATCTTTCTCAACGTACTGGCATTTTGCGCGGTATATAAATAACAACAAAAAAAATTGATCTGAGCGACAAGCACTGCGCAGTAAAGTGCTGTTATGAAGCTTTCACTCTGTCAGTAATTCCAGGAATGATCAATACTGATTTGTCCCAGAGTATGAACCATGAAGTAGCTGCCTCTTCAGCCCTGTGTTTCTATTCATTAACAGCAACAGACTCACTTGAGAACAACCGAGAACAGTTGTACAAAGCGAATAATGAAACAGGAAACAAAGAATCAATTTGAGCCCGGGACACTACTCCTCAACACCAAGTACAATTTAATTGGCGCTGGTATGAGCCCTTTAAAACGAAATTGAGTTTGTAGGATGGAATGTGCGCATCCACGTGCATGTTTTTAACAGCATTTTGAAGGTTGTACTTTAGTTTCCTGACCAAAGGTAATGTGTTTGTTGGTGGCTCCTCCAGAATATAACACCTAAACTCCAGGAAGCCAGTGAGCCGAGGAGGAAGAGGAAGGAGCCGTGAGCCTTGTCAGCTTCATGAGCCGTGAGCATGAGAAGCTGTCCATGCTGACTCCCTCTGCTCCTGGCTGGGTGATCGCTCCGTACCCGTCCATCACTGGGCCCGACAGGTGACCCAAATGAAACGACCCGCCTCGAAAAATGTCCCACTCCTTCCTCTGTCGGACGGCGTTCCCACGGGTCGGTCCTTCATCCGAATCAGAAAACAGCCCCCTCTCTCCCATTCTTTGTTCCCGTATCCAACACTCAGACCTATGTATTCTAACTTCCTGGGCTGCCAGGCTTGATACTGTGTTGATCATTTGTGGTTATCTCTGCAAGAGGATCTACAGTCACATCACATCCAGTAAAGATCAAGTCTCCTCCTCTCTTTTTTCTTTATGAGGAGCAGTTCTCAGGACAGGTCCTCTGGGTTTCCTAGAGCTCCTCTGCTCCTTAGTCTGGCTCCTTATCTCATCAGCAGGCTGGCTCAGATAAGGAAGGGTTCATCTTCAGACAGGCCTATTGGACTTCTGTGACTTGACCTACCGTTTAACAATAAAGATATCCTTCAGGAAATTGTTTTCAAGAGCATCCTGTTCATTGAGAACATCACTCTGCTCACTGCATGCCTTGCTGTTTTTTATTGATCTGCACCGTTTGTATGTTGCATTGGATACAAATATCTACAGAACGAACACAATGCAAATGTATATCCTTTTAGCTGTCGCCAAGTGATTATCAGGTAATGAAGCGTGCAACTTCGGAGAAAACGATAAGTAGCAAGAGCACTTGAAGCTGGAAGGGTAGATAAGACAGCGGTACACCGTAGCTAAGTAATTAAATAAGTCAGGGATTCCAAGACACAGAGCCTGTCCTCTTCCTCTGGACATTCTGTTATCTGAATAATTAATTTGACCGGCAAATGCAAAACTTTGTTCCTCTTGCGGGAGCCAGACAATGGAGGTATTCTGGACTAAGTGGATCAGCAGGGGCTCACTGAACTGAGTTATCAGAGCAAAGGGGCATCACAGAGGTCACGGATACTGACAGACTCTATTAAACCAAACATTTCCGGCACTCTGTACATTGTTTATGGAATATGCTCTGATGAGAACTTTGTAAGAGTTCCAATTAGAGGCCGGTTTGAGGCCAGGTTGGTGGGTCATTAGGTCGTTCTCCTATGTAGAACGACCTAATGGGCTCAGAAAATCCTGTTCAATAAACCAGGGAACACATAATAGACAAGTGGTAACTGTCTGAGGGGGCTTGAAAGAAGCCTTGTCTATCAGGAGGTACATACTGTTCTATGTATTTAGAGATAGGTCCATAGACACGGTAATTGCTACGGGTCTAATTTGAAAAAGCAATTTGTATGGAAGAAATGACCTTTTCAAATGAATACTGTAGACATGAAACGCGAATGTCAAGTCAATGTCAAGTTTTTTTAAGTCACCCAAGTAACAGCACCCTTTTGGCTTTGCAAAAATGTAATGCTGTGTTGAGTCAATTTCATGTACAGAGAGCACAATGTACATCCTAACAGTCCTAAAACATTTGAAATCCAGTGAGAAACATATGTATCCAACTTCTACACTCCCAGAGCAAATACAAAACCATGTGTCTAATTCCTGAGTGACTTTTGGAACTCAAGTCTTCCGGCTGAGTTTCTAACTCAGTTTGACACAAGCAAAACTGAAACTTTCATCCTACGGGCCAAATGTCTGTGATTTCTGAATACTAAACCAAAACTTGTCATTCTGCACTGGACCCTGCCCAGATCCCTAATTCTCTTCTGAGCAGTCACCATTCACAAGTGAGTTCTCTAAAGAACGTTTGATGATTTCTTTGGAAAAACAAAATATAGCGTTCTTATCTTGGACAGCCACAGAACGAATACTTTGAAATAAATATGAAATAGCCCTGAAGTAAAAAAAAGCCAAACATCACTGTATCGTAATCCAGTTTTGCACCTGTGTTTGATGCTTCACATAATAGGCAACCTTTCTGTGCTGAACTGCACTCTTGACTACAGATGGGCCCTCTGGGGAACAACAGGATATTTCTTTGGTCCAAGGCTATCTCTCTGTCTCTCTCTCTCTCTCTCTCTGTCTCTCTCTCTCTCTCTGTCTCTCTCTCTCTCTCTCTCTGTCTCTCTCTCTCTGTCTCTCTCTCTCTCTCTCTCTCTCTCTCTCTCTCTCTCTCTCTCTCTCTTAGCCACCCACTTCTAGGCCATGGATAGAAGTCCTGCTGCTGTTCGTTTTGTCAACATCTTGTTAGCCTTTGGGAAATTCTGAGGGTGCAAAGAATAACAAGGTTGGAACATCTCTGCCCACACAAGGTGTAAGGTGTGCCTGTGTCTGATTGTGAGAGAGATGGTGTGTGTTTGAGAGAGAGTTTCAAATGGGTAGGATCCTCCCGCAAAGATTAAAAAGTTCAACAAAGGCCAATAACCTAAAACACATAGACAATGAAACATTTCACACATGTCTGTAATCATCTGGGCCTTAACTCTCAGATGATACAAAGACAAACACATAAACACACACACAAGCCGTGCGCCATTACTGCAGTGGTAAGCTGAGCATGGTTGCTAATGTGTGCTTGAGAACGTGCTGACCAGTAACTGGCTCTGATCAACAAGCATTAGTCCTAATTAGAGAGAGAACAGCCTGAAAGGGGGGAGAAATTAGAGGAGAAAACAGCCCTCCCTCCAGCTGGCATCATCATCATTCCTGACGGATTTACACTGATTCACAGCCGTGAGGTTTTCCATAAATTATAACACGATCAAGAAACCAACAGCTGCATGTGTGTGTTTGCTGAGAAAACGTACAGCTACTGTTAGCGAGGCTGTTTGTCTGGTTTAGTGTTTTAGTTATTTAGTATTTAACCCTATCTGTGGCGAGGTTGGTAAACAGTAGCTACATGAGGCTATTTACGGTAAAACAACATCTCAACTCAACTCTAAATCAAGTGATTACAACTGTAACCTGTGAAAGAAGGCAAGCCAGCATGCTAGCCTTTAAACACCAGTGAGGTGCTAATTACTCAAACACTTTCCATTAGGGGGTCCTGCTTTATTCAGGCGCTGGTGCTAAGTGGGTTTGAGTGCGGGGCTCTAATGCTGCTAGTCTTCATATGCTGCTGCTTCAATTAAGAAGAAATGTTTTTACCTGTGAATGAAGGGGGGCTTTAATAGGACTGGGCTGAATGAGACCTCTCGTGTTCAATAGGCTGAGGGGAAGCTGTGTGACAGGATTCCTTCTGATTGGTTTTGCTCTTAGTGAAGAACACTGGGGGTTGACAAACACACACACACGCGCAATCACACACACATGCGCAGACACATACGAACACACACACACAGTCTGCTGCCGTCACACTGTTCCACACTGTTCCTCTTACACACTACACTGGCCTCACCCGGAAGAGGTGATGAGTGATGAGTTTATTTCTGTACAAGGACAATTTGTGTCATTCCACCTTTGTTGTTTTACAGACACCTAATAGTATGTACCATACGGAAGAGTCTGTGAAGTCACGTGTAGATCATTGTTCTAATAGAGAAATTGTGAATCGTATTGTACTATGCAAAGTAATCATTTTATGGATGTTGAAAACTGATAATGTGTTAGTCCACAGATTTGTAGCCGTGTGTCTGTATATACACAGACCAGAAATAATCATCTGCAGAATTGGATTCAATTCCTCCCCCCCCCTTTTTTTAAGCTGTTACTGTGTTACTGTGCCTGTGTAACTGCTGGACTGTCCCAAACTGAACCTGCCATTACCAGTGGCATGCGGGCCTTCATGGTCTCCTCCTGGTGGTGCCACGCAGGTAGAGAGCGGGAGAGCGGACCATAAGCTGACTCACAGAACTACCATGGTGCCTTTCTTAAATCCGCACTTCGACGGCTGGCAGAAATGCACAGGCACACACTCTCACACACACACACACTCGCACACACACGCATGCATAGCACACGAAAGGAGAGAGAGACACGTATACAATGGGTGTTCCTTTTTCACCACTACCCACCAAGTCCTGGTGACCAGCCTTAGAGGGATTCGCAGACGTAGTGATGCTGTGACTCACCAGCAGGCCCCGTGCCAGCGTCAGGGAGCTGGATGGGCCCCAGTCACACTCAAACAGACACCACAAACACTGGTGGGACTGTACCTCCATACCGGAGCAAGGACGAACAGACAGCCAAGCTCTCAGTGTGGCAGAAGCATCCGAAAACACCACATAAAAGCCTGCTTTTGCTGTCCTCTGGTCGATGCTCGGCTCCATCCAACTGCATCCTCCCTCAATGCCCAGTTCAGGACCCCTGAGGACTGCAGGGCTCATTAATGCCTGCCTGTCCATCTGCCTGCTCGGTTACATGGGCCTGTGGTTGCTTTAAAACCAGCTGGAAGGCAGACTGCAGACATGAAGGTTAACCACAGGGAACCCATGACACAACGGTTCACTTCTTGTTCAACTCCAATCTATTCAAGTTCCTTTCGTCAGCATGAGAAGCTGTATTTATTGACACTTTTAAATGAAATCAAGTTGAAAGAGAGCCGCACAATTCCTTAAATAGAATATTTTTTTAATGGAAAATTGTATTTTTAAATTTTCCATTGCACAACAAACAGGTAAAGAACAGCACAACTAAATAATTGTTATGTAATAGACCCATAGTTTTAATTCATGATGTGAAGCAGTCACCATGTAGACTCACAATGAATTGTTCTTAGAATGACATTCATTAATCTCTCTCTCTCTCTCTCTCGTCTCTCTCTCTCTCTCTCTCTCTCTCTCTCTCTATCCTCTATTGTCAGCATAGAGGACAAGCGTGACGTGCCAAAT
>NC_085030.1:5392826-5459181 GCF_963692335.1 Osmerus eperlanus | reverse complement strand
TTCAAGGTCATGTGTTGCTTCAGCATGTGTGAGGGGTTGACTGCAGTGCACAATGAGACAGGCCGCAGGCTTTTGAAATAATACTCCGTAGACTTCCAATAAAGCTTTTGTCAAATGAGAAACGAACAGTCATTCTTTTGTGCCCCTGTTTCTTTTTCCCAATTAGAAACATCAAGATTTACAAGGCATGTAAATTCTTTCTCCGTGGGAGAAACGGGGAGAAACCATATGAGACCCCTCAAGCAGGTTTTCACAATCCTTTCACAATGCTCGTCTTTCTGACTCAGTGAGTAATTCGGCTATTCGTACAGTCTTTCCTATTGTAAACAACGTTTAATCAAAGAGTAAGGCCATATGTACCATATTATAGTCAGTGAAAGAACACCTTTGCAGTGTTTAGGACTCAATAATGAAACATAATTGATGTCATATTGACCTTTTTAATCTAATAGAATTTGTAGAAGCATCCTTAAGGGACAAATCTGGGTGTAATTGTTCATGTTTGGAAGACTTTCAAATA
The DNA here is from genome assembly GCF_963692335.1 of Osmerus eperlanus. NCBI lineage: Eukaryota > Metazoa > Chordata > Actinopteri > Osmeriformes > Osmeridae > Osmerus > Osmerus eperlanus. The sequence continues at coordinate 5,458,661 of NC_085030.1, read as the reverse complement.
TGCTGAGCATGTCCTTGGGTCTGCCTGTGGCACCAACGCAAACACACACACACACACCATGTCACCTCAAATGACAAACCTACTATGATAAGACTTGTGCATCCCAGAATGCTCCTCCCACATGGTAGCCAAGGACACGAGAGGGTATCAAGAGTTCAAACCGGGGTCAGAGGTCATATTGATAAATGAACCCAGATAGGAACAGTTACGCTAGCAGATCATTAGCTTTTACCCTTTGGCTCACCGCGCCACCTCTTCCTCGGAACGTGCTGGAAGAGTGAGAGGGGAGAAGCAGGGGGAGTGGCAGGGTTCCTGGTGCTGGTGAAAGCAGCTGCCGTCCCTCCCCTTGGTATCCCCAAGGTGTGTGTGTGCTCTGCGTGCTGATGTGGGGTCAGCCCTGAGCCTGAGGAACAACAGGTGAGGTTTCACCTCAGTGCTGCACACACCACCTTCACACAGCCCGCCTCAGCCAGAACAGGTGGAGGATGTTTCTAGAAACTGTCATCAGTGCTGCAGCAGACGTTTAACACACATGTACAGTGCTGTGTCACTGCAGACCAGGGAGAACCGGTTAAACATTGACAGCCTTGTTGTCATCGAGACAATTTTATGCGCTGTCCATGGTTACCTTGTCAGAGCAGTCAACAGAACAGGTAGAGGTGTCTTCACTGGGTGTGAAGGTAGGTTCAGCACAAGGCAGTCATGTGTCCTAACGGGGCAGAAAACAAGCAGTAAAACTTATTTTCAGTTCAACCTTTGTAATTCCAGAAAGTTGCTCTGAATGAACTCCAGCCTGTGCGTGTGATGAAACAGGCACAGACATGACCAACGGGTTGTTCACCACCACCCAGCTGATTAACACATGCCCCTGCAGGCCATGAGCAAATGGAGGGAGAGGAGGAGAGAGTTAGAGAGAGAGATAGAGAGAGAGAGGTGGAGATTGGGGGGTTGAGAGATGCAGAGAGAGAGATGGGGAGAGAGAAGAGGGTAGGAGAGAGAGAGAGAGAGAGAGAGAGAGAGAGAGAGAGACAGAGAGACAGAGAGACAGAGAGACAGAGACAGAGACAGAGAGAGAGAGAGAAAAAAAGTGAAAGGTTATGAATATGTATAAAGTCCATGTGCAACTCTCATGGAGGTGTTCTGTGAAGGGTCGCCCTGCTTTGCCTTCAACAGGGAGAAGATGCAACCTGTGTGGCTGCAGGTAGCCCAAGGGGCAGGAGAAACCATGACTGGACCGTCAGATGAGGACTGAGAACTGCTCCGACACCACACTCCGAAAATAGCAGACCAGTATTACCTGAAGCCTGCTGCATAGCGCATCTAAAACCTTGACGCTATTTAACATCACAGGCCGTGTCAAACTCTGTTGTGAAAAGAAACCACGTGGACAGCCTCTGAACAGCTGGAAGCCAGTTTAAATCACACTACTGTATCTCCAGGGGTTGAACACAACATGGTTATTTACAGGCTGGAGCTGCCGTTCACAGTGCCAGTCCATACACCCCTGTTCACTGTGCCAGTCCATACACCCTGTTCACAGTGCCAGTCCATACACCCCTGTTCACAGTGCCAGTCCATACACCCCTGTTTACCAGACAGTGTTCTCCAGGAGGGGGGTTTGCTATGCGCCCACGGGCCCCTCTTCTTCTCTCCTCACCACTGTAACTCTTCCTCGGTAGCTGACAGTTATAGCCAGGTGGAATCCTGGGAGGGTTTATTGGTGTAAATGCCCTGATGCATTAACAGAAAAAGGCCCGCTGTGTGGGTGCATGTTTCCTCTATCTCTGTCTTTCCATGCTCTCTCTCTGTTTTCCATCGCTCTCTATTTGCCTCTCTCTCTCTCTCTCTCTCTCTCTCTCTCTCTCTCTCTCTCTCTCTCTCTCTCTCTCTCTCTTCTCTCTCTCTCTCTCTCTCTCTCCTCTCTCTCTCTCTCTCTCTCTCTCTCTCTTCTCCTCCTCTCTCTCTCTCCCCTCTCTCTCTCTCTCTCTCTCTCTCTCTCTCCTTTCTCTCTGTTTTGTCCATCACCCTCTCATTCCACTTCCCCTCTCTCCCCCGTGTGTGGGGGTGAGCGCACCCTAACAACCACATCCCTGCTCTCCCAGATTGGGGTTTCAGTTACAGCTGAGTGAGTACACTCTGGTACACTCCGGTCTGGGAGTGTGTCCCTGGCTATGTCACGTTGGCCTCCGAGGGAGAAGAGCTCAGGTTGCATTACCATAGCATATTAACTCATGGTGCTGTGGGGAATCACATTAAGGGAAGCATACTTTGTTTTTGGCATTGTGCTGTGTCACAGTGGCGTCGGTCTGTATAGAGGGTAGGGTTGCGGATTTCTTCCTTGACAGATATCACATTTCTGACTTCTGCTGATCCCCGGGGACATGCAGGGACAGCCATATCTGTCAGGCAGATGGAAACACCCCCAGAGGGGTCCTAACGGCGTGTCTCTTAAACTTCAGGGGCCCAACATCCGTCTCTCGCTGACCTCTTCTTCTCTCCCTTTTTTTCCATTCTTTATCAGTCTCTCGTTCACACAATGCCTCTTTATCTCTTTTTTTGTTCTCTGTCTGTCTCGCTCGCTCGCTCGCCCACACACACGCACACACATATTTTCCAGGTGACACCCTGCTACTGTCTTCTAATGCCAAGGAGGTATTGTGTCAGATAGGGCATTCCTGTCATTTCAGCCTGACTGGCTGGATGGCTGGCTGGCTGGATGGCTAGGCAACTGGACGACTTGCTGACTGTTACAACTCTGAGGCTTGAAAAGTCATTTGGAAGTAGAGTGAAATGTCCAGAGTGAACGAGACTGTAACGTTACGAAAACAAGGACAGAAGGACACAAGGATGGTAGTCAACGAAAACAAGGACAGAAGGACACAAGGATGGGTAGTCAATAAAGAAAAGGATATATGGAAAGGAAATGATGAGAGACCTAGGATAAGCTTTTTGTCAGGGCTGTTGTTGTTAGAAAGAGGAAGGATCTGAGAATGGGAAGAAGGCTGAGGTTTATTGAGACATGATGTAGTTCCTTTTAGGAGGAAGGCAATCTCCATCTTTCAAAACGCTCAGTATTCACACCAAGTTAAAACACACAAATCTTTTCATGTTAGACGGATCGCATAAATATAACAGGAAAATACAGTCGTTGAGATATACATTCAGTTTAATGAAATATACTTAAACAAAACCATGAAAATGTCAGACATTTTACAACAACAAAAAAGCCCATCCAGGATAATGTTCAGTGCTGGAAACAAACCTCTCTCATTAATGTCACTCAGTTTAATTTTATACCCTGTGTGATGTGGTCCCCTTTCGGAGATTTCTCTCCTGTGAATGGACAGAATATTTCTTCATAACCTGCCATGGTGATCGTAGAGCATTCTCTCTTCTTGTTGATGGAGAAATAAAAAATGGTTTTGAACAAGAAGCGCTGACTTGTCTAAACATTTATGACACAGCTAACATACTGCAGAGCGCCTTCAGTCATCATGTAATGTAAACCACTTCTGAGCACTGAGTACATGACACTAGGCTGTTCTGTTTGAAAGCATCAGGTTTTTCAAGTTTTTGATGTTGTTTTAGGATTATTAACTGCAGCTGAGTTCATAAAGATGTAATCTGATATTCAAAAGATATATCTTTTTTGGTGTGTACTTAAAACAGACAGTGTTGTAACTAGAGTACAAGGTAGTTAAGTAAACGGACAGCTGCTGGAAACAAATAAAAACATTAACTCAGAGAGGGATTTTGAAAAAGAAAATCTGGAAATAGACAATGTGACAGAGGGTAATTCAATTGTGCATCCTAACAAAGGAGGATCATTGAAGTCATCTTAAGTAGACCTTAGCAACATTAGTCAGGGAGATTTGGGGCCAGAGCGTACCTGCTCTCATGCGTGCTGGCACTGTGTCCTCGCGCTCGGCTGTGCCCTCTGCCACCATCCGTCGGAGCGCTGACATGTTTACGCTGTGTGAAGCGTGAGCTCGCGGCCCCGAGGTCGTCCGAGGCTGGGAGGTGCGACTTCCTGACAAATGACAAGAACATTCCGGGAGCACAGCAGGGCAACACGTGCCTGATCTGCTGCAGCAGCCTGCAGTCTCACTGACCGAGTGGTGCAGGGAAGGACAGTGCTTAGTAACAACACCCTGAGATAGGACGACTGACTTTAGATCACACGTAAAGACTTTTCCGTGGGCATCAAACATACCGGTACTCACTTCTTGAAATGATCAAAGTTCATGCCACTATTCACAGACTTGCAATGTGTGACTGAACCCAGAGCTGGATGTCACCACTGAGTGGGAATAAGGGAAACTTCGAATACTGTCCTTCATTTGATATTTGTATGATATATAATATGATTTAGCAAACGCTTGTATCCAAAGCACAATGTATACCCGGACCAGCATTGGGTGTGGCACAGCTAACATAGCCAGGGCGCCTTAGGACCTTAGAGAATGCAGATATCCCACTTCCTCTATGTTCTGAATCCATCTGATAAGTCGAGCGCTGCGGAGCGGGCCAAAGAATTGACCTGAGCCACGGGCGGGACGGAGGAACCAGCGCACCTTTTAGCGCCCCCTTGAAATAGCAGCGCGCAATTCCTGCCTGGGCCTGTGGAGAGACGAAGTGGAGGGAAACTCCCCGTGCTCCCCGTGCACACGCCGCACGCAACTGCAATGAGCTCATGAATCATATGGCCTGCGTGTTCTGGGTCGCCAGGGGAAGTGAGGAGAGGGGGGGAGGGGGAGGGGAGGGGAGGGGAGGGGGGGGGAGGAGAGGGGGAGGGGGGGAGGTGAGGGGGAGGTGAGGGGGAGGTGAGGGGGAGGGGGGGAGGAGAGGGGAATGGGGGGAGGGGAGGGGGAGGGGAGGGGAGGGGAGGGGGGGGGAGGAGAGGGGGAGGGGGGAGGTGAGGGGAGGTGAGGGGGAGGGGGGGGAGGGGGGAGGGGGGAGGGGGGAGGGGGGAGGAGAGGGGAATGGGGGGAGGGGAGGGGAGGAGAGGGGAAGAGAGAGGGGGGGAGGGGGGGGGAGAGGGGAAGGGGGGGAGAGAGGGGAGGGGGGGAGAGAGGGGAGGGAGAGGAGAGGGGAAGAGAGAGGGGGGGAGGGGGGGGGGAGAGGGGAAGGGGGGAGAGAGGGGAGGGAGAGGAGAGGGGAAGAGAGAGGGGGGGAGGGGAAGAGAGAGGGGAAGAGAGAGGGGAAGAGAGAGGGGGGGGGATATTATCCAGAAGTGAAATTCCCCCTCCGAGTCCCATGAGCGTCTCATTTAGACGGTGACTTGGGAGGGCGCTTCGCTCGACCGCCATCTGCTTAAGGATCAGACAGCATATTGGCTTCCCAGACCCAGGGATGGAGGACTTAAGTCGGCCATCGGGGAGAGGAGAGGGGCCCGAGGTTGCAAAAACAGACATGCTCATGTGAGGACAAAGACGACAATATTGCGCCCGTTTCCGAAGCATAATTGTTGGATCTTGTGGGCTGAGCCCCTGGCTTAGGGATCCTGTGTCTCCGGGCCTAAACCAGGGGATTCAGCAAATCCAGCATTGTTTTGTGATCACACGCTGTCTTTACATGAGGGTTTGGAATACACAGAGGCCCTATCCAGCATTTAATGGCTGCAATCCTGTGGGTGTTAACAATTATTACAGTAACATTGACTTAGTCTGTTTTACTAACCACACCCAAGACTAAGGGGTCATTAGGAGCTCACACAGTGCATCTTCTCTCTACTCGGAGACTGCTGGAGAGGTCTACTGCTGGGATCTGTAGCCTGGATCTGTTGGAGGGCCTGTTGACGGGATCGACTGGTAACGTCTGTTGGTAACGTCTGTTGGAGGATATTGAAAGCAAGCCGTAAAACTCCCAAAACTACAGACTCATGATTGTGTGCGTGTATGAGTGTGCGTGCGTGTGTGTATGAGTGTGTGTGTGCATGTGTGTGTACGCGTGGGTGTGTGTGCGTGCGTGTGCGTGCGTGCGTGTGTGTATGTTTCCATAAGTGGGTGCTCATGTGTTTCCTCTGTGGGCCCGAGCACTTGAATAGACATGACTGGTAATAGATTGTGAGAGGCTGTGGGTTGCTCACTGAGTTTCCCTTCTGCTGTCCTCATCACTGAACCCAGGACATAGTACACTGTTTCAGTTACCTTCAGAAGGAATACATAACAATGTCAAGCCCTGGGGAGAGAGCTTCAGGTGGTGGGTGGGCCGATCTTGTCGATCCACAACTTCTAAAGCCACTAAATGAACTTGGGGGAAAAAAAATATGAATAGCACAAGAAAAAAGAAAAAAAACACAGAACATAGGTTCAGTCAATTTCTCTGTCTGATTGGACATTCGTATGGAGATAATCAGCCTGTGAACGACATTGATCTTTAATCTCTGTCATCCCCCCCAACAGCGTCAGTGGAGCAAGGCTGGACATATTGACTGGTCGGTAATATCCTGAAGAGCCGTGTGAGGTCATTGACCTCATCACACAGGGTCAGGCTGTCTACCCATGCATGTTGACTGCTTAGTCGATTCAGACTTTTTGGAATGAGTAGTTTGAAGAAGTTGAAGATGCATTTGAATTGCCGACACGGAAGAATTGAGGGCCCAACTGGGACTCTGGAGGGCACACACACACACACACACACACACACGCACACACAGGTAAACAGCAGATGGTTAGTGACGACAGCGACGGTCTTCCTGCTCTCCGACACTGGCATGCATGTCTAAAGACCCATGGGATGCTCTGTTCCGTGTCCTTTACAGTCGATGTATCATTGAGAGCCAGCCTCAATTACAGCTACAATATCTATTCAGGTATTGTGTGCATGCTGACTTGGTCAGTTGGATGATGGATCACCATCAAAGCTGGCATCAGAGCTTCAAGTTTCAAGTGTCTGCTTCACCCTCATGTTGCTATTGAAATAAGCCAACAAGGAAATGGGAGTTATGCAAATTTCACACATACGTAGTTACCAGTTGTGACCCCAGCTGGCCTCTCCCTCCAGCTCATGTCTGTCGCTCATCATCACTTCCTGGTTCTGCCCAGTGGAGGCTCTGGGTTGCCAGATTCTTTCTACACTAACCCCCCTGTCTGGGTCCCATAGCTAGCTGCTGTAGTGATCCTGGGGAAATGAGACCCAGAGGAACACATGATGTTAGAGTGCTGTTCTACCCTGCCGTTTGATCCCTGGCTCAAAGCTATAGAATGCAGAGTAATCCTCTGGAAATGAAACCGTGGCATTTCACCAAATATGTTAGTTTTTGTTCATGTTTGTCTCTGCTTATCTAAGAATGTGAAATCACTCTCAGAGAACATGTACCCAAACCCGGAGTGTTGGTTAGTTAGTTAGTGTTGGTTAAATGTACATGGAGAACATGAGTGGTTGTGGTCTCTTTGAGGTCTTACTGTAACCTTAAGGATATCTTACAGAAAGAAACAGTCATTTAAAATGTTTTTAATGCTCAGAGAACTTGACTTCTTCTTGGACTTGGAGTCTGAGGGTAAGAAGGAGACTTTCATTAAAGTCTGATTATTTTTTTATGCATTTTCTCATATTCACTTCAAAGGAGCACAGGGCTGAAAGTCTGTAATTGTTTGAAGTTGTCAAAATATCCACCTTTCAGGTTTCACTTCTGAGGGTCAGGAGCATGGCAATATGCCATCCTGATTGTGTGTGGTTGTGTGTGTGTGTGTGTAAGTATGTGTGCACCCTCAGCTGTCGCACAGTAGCCACCCATGGTAGCTCGGACAATTTGATCACAGCGCCGGTTGCGTGACTTGTGTACTGTGTACACATTTGTTGTTTAGGACTGTGTGTTTATATGAGTGTGTGTGTGTGTGTGTATGTGTCTGTGGCGCCGAGCCAAAACTAACACAATGCCAGACAGGGCACAGAGAGTACAGAGCAGCAGTAAAAAAAGGGGAATGAGCAGCTAAGCCCATCCTTCTGTCAGTTGGCTTTCTCCTCAGATAGAGTTGTCACCAGTGATATCATAAGCTTGTATGGGAAAAATACTATCAGAACCCCTCTGAGATTTACAACAGGACAAGCTAGGCCCGCCTGTCTCTCCAGCTATCCAAACACACAAACGCTATATCCCAGATAACTGGGACTGACCAGTGAAGGACGGAGAACACCAATAGCTGAAGAGGATCAGCCCCTCTAACAGCCTATTAGGGCTCCGTATGTAAGCTATTGTCATCGCTCGCTTTCATGCACCACCAAGGGCCTGCCTGAGTCAGATATATTACCCAAACATGGGCATGGCCATCTCAGCAATGCCAAAGAAAAAACAAATAGAAATAGTTCTCATGGGATTTTACTAGAAGCAGGTTATCCCATGATCCTGTTCAACATCACATTAGGATGATTGTTTCTCTAATGTTGTGGAGCAAATCCGATTTTTGTGAGACACGTTGTCAGAACCTTCCTGGATGTACTCGTGCTGGGATTGTGCTGGCTGATCTGATACAGCTGTGTTTGCATAGCTGAGGGTTGGACCTCTTTGGTTTACACTTCAACGCCTCGAAGAAGCACATACCTGTCCAACCAGCCTTCAGGTTCCCAGATTCTGTCTTGGCCCGCTCGCCCTCTTTCTTTCTTTCTCTCTCTCTCTCTCTCTCTCTCTCTCTCTCTCTCTCTCTCTCTCTCTCTCTCTCTCTCTCTCTCTCTCTCTCTCTCTCTCTCTCTCTCTCTCTCTCTCTCTCTCTCTCTCTCTCTCTCTCTCTCTCTCTCTCTCTCTCTCTCTCTCTCTCTCTCTCTCTCTCTCTCTCTCTCTCTCTCTCTATCGCTCTCCCTCAAACCCTTACACCTCCCTTTTATCGATATAGGCGGTGTTGAAATGGGCACACAGGGCAATTAATAGATTTTAGAGCATAGTAACAAATAGATTTGACCATATTTGACAAAGGATGCTTCATCAATCATGGTACACTGGTGCAACCCCCCCCCCCCCCCCCCCGCTCCCAAACACTTCTGGGCTTGGGGACGTGGCTTGTTAAGTCCATGGATCTCCACAAATATGCACCATATAGCTGTAATTAAATACAAACAAGCAATATCATTACAACCATGGCATACTGAGACAGGACAGTATCTGTTCGATAAGCAAATAAAGAGTCTACTCATAAACAAATACAGATTTACATCAGGATTTCCTCTGGGATATTTGGATGGCCCCAGTGCATAAACTGTCCCACGGAACTGTCTACATTCTGATTTCCATAACTCTGTTTAGCATTCCCCACAGTTTAAGGGTTTGAAGTGTGGTCAAAGTAGGGGTTGTGGTTCTGGTAGGAGCTTGGAGCAAGGGTACAGGTAAGGGTTGTGGTCATGTTTAGGGAATGGTGTTGGGTAGGAATAAGAGTTAGGATTGGGTCTATATTAGTATATTAGTAGTAGTTTCTGGGTCTATATTATTTTTGTCATATAAGGTTACCTTGTCAAAGACCAGAAGGCATATTCCAATCCTGAGATGACCCACCCCAAATGATGATCCACAGCCCCTTAAACCTGAGTAGTCAGCATGTACTCTATACACCCAGGGTTGAGGAGGAGAAATGTGTTGACAATCAGAGTCGGTTCATGACATTTCAGTTTTTATTTTACTTGGAGACCAATGTGTGTCTGTTGTTTGAGAAGCATGTTAGTCCACAAGAGCAGTGAGGATCAGAACAATGTGTGGCACTGTGCCAGGCAGGGGCCGATGTGTGTGTGGGTCTGTGTGTGTGTGTGTGATTGAATAAGTGATCGTAAATGGGAACCTGGAAGACAAAAAGACAGGTTCTCAGCGACACATGCTTCCATAGTGATTAGGAATTGAAACCCATAGTTCAGATGTAAATCACTGAGTGCGTGTGTTGACATCCCGTTCTTAAATTTTACAAACTGTAGGTAGCATTACTGTTCCTTGTTGTTTTATGAAAATGTGGTTTCTCTCTCTCACACGCACACACACACACACACTCAAAGACACATAGATTAATAATATACATCTGTGGGGGTGGGGGTGCATATGTTTCAATGGAGAGAAACTGTTTAGAGCAACCCAAGATTATTTATAACAGCTGGAACAGGGCCCAGTGCTACACTGAGAACAACATTTCAGCAGCAAAGAGAGAGAGAGAGAGAGATGGAGCTAAAGAGAGGGAGAGGTGAGGCCCCACTCCCTCCTGCACCTCCCTCTGTCCCCCCGTCAGAGAGAGGGGGTCAAAAGTTGACTGTTTACCCACTTAATTGGGTGTGGATGCTGAGAGCTCAGGAAATAGATAGGTCTTCCTTTTGTTACAGCGAGAGAAAGAGAGAGAGAGAGAGAGAGAGAGAGAGAGAGAGAGAGAGAGAGAGAAGGACACCAGTCCACACCCCAGTCTCTCAGTCATTCGCTAATTCAGATATAGGAGTGAGCTAGGCAGATCCCATCCTGCGGATCTGAAGAGTTCAGGGTTCAACATCATTCTCTGATCTGGAAGAATGGCATGTATCCCCGGCTAAGGGCTTCTGGTTCGAGTGGAAGGAATCGATTCTGTCTTTTATTTATGTTCATGGGTTTGTAGTTCCAAAATAGATTACTGAGGAGAGGAGAGATGTGTGACTGATGGGCAGACACAGTAGAGACAGGAAAACAAGAGGGAGAGAAAATGAAAAGCAAAGAACAGACGATAGACTTTTAGGCAAATGCACTGCCCTTCCCTCCGTTCGCTCATGAATACAAATTGATGGGAAATGAAAGATGCTTTTTATTCATTCGGGTGATTAATATCCATGACATGTTTTTGCTGTGCAGCTGAGGGCTCTCCTTGGGCGCTTCTCGGTCCATCACTTTCACTTAAAGCTCCCCACAGAGAACTTCTGTTAGCTGTTGATTTATTTACGTTTCTATTAACTCAGGGTCTCTCCTATCGTCCAAGCCAACTCCCACGTCTATGAAAGATTGATCACGCAGCCCATGAAGTTCGGGGGAGACTGCATTCACCTGACCACCCTACTGCCCTCCTCCTTAAGGCCTGATCCAGAGTCTGTTTGGGTTCATTTGCTCTGATTTGCTCTGGTTTGAGGGGTTGGGTGGCAACCTGATCCTGGATCTGCGTGTCTGGGTATTTGACATGGGATAGGCCTTTTGCTAAATGTTTCCTGTGGGAACTGTAGCCGGTGGGCAGTGCAGAGGAAAATGCCATGTCAGCATTTCTGGGACGGATAATGCAGACACAGAATGTCTATCAGCCATGGCCCGGCACATTGAATCCTATGTAACAGAAACCCGTCTGGGGCTATGTCCAAGCAAACAACCCAGGTTGTCTGGCAATGTCGACAGAAGCACTGTCAAGGTCTCGGTATGGTGCTTTTGGCGACCTGCAGCGATAGAGAACCCAGCGAGGTTGGTCTCTGGCTCCTGTTGTCATGTTGAGCGTCAGAGACCCAGGCTGCAGTAGAACCATCTACAGTAACCCAAGAGGAATGTTGTTTTGCAGGGACCCCAGGGGGAACTGCCTTCAGGGCTTATTTGAATAGGACTCTGGGTCAATCGGAATGGCTGACCCTTTGATCTATCTGCTCGTGTCCCTGTAAGCCCGTCTTTGAAGTGTTGTTTTGGTGTCACAGTCGGTAAGGCATCACCCGGAACACCGCTGGGACCCCCTGCAGTCCACCCAGCAGTCTAGATAATTCCAAGTAGGGTTGACTGGGGTGAGCTCCCCTCTGATAGAGCAGAGTCCGCGGCAGGGTTTACCTTGGCAAGACGCGTATTTATTCATTTCATTGGTGCCGACGCCAAACAGTCAGATGCATTCTGATCTGTGATGATGATGTGCAGTGCAAGGGAACGGGGGTTGTTTTGGAAACAGGGGCCCAGCTTCGGGCACCATGGCAACTGGAGGGGGAGACCATGGGTTGTGGCGGTGCGGGGGCGAAGCGGGGTGGGGGGCGGGGCATGTGTCGCAGGCAGGCTCATGTTGGATTGTCCCTTTGCCGCGTGAACGCAGTGTCGGGACTGTGTCTTCTGCGTTTCCTTCAGTCGCGTGTTTATGTAGTGGAACGCAGGTTCACCTGTCCACTCTGTCTCTCTCGCTCTTTAGCTCGTTCTGCCCCCCACCCCTCTCTGCAGTACACAGTAAACTGGTTCTAATGCACAACAGTGGTGATTCCCATACTTTTACGATCATTTCCTGTCTCTAAGTCGTCTGGGGTAATGTGTATAAACAAGGAGGCGTGTGTGCTACCAGAACTGAACCCAGCCTGGTTACCGTATATCTGTACAGGGTCAAAATGCTATTAGAATAGAGATGTATCCGTACCTGAACTGAACCTAACATGGTCACAAAGCTGGAGATTATAGAGTTAGCTCTACCTGAGTGGACCTTGTCATTATAAAGTAGAGTCTTCTGCTTTTCATGACCAGGTATTTGTTAGGCTTTGTGGAAATTCTGTGTGAAAGGTCAATGACATTGAATTCCATACCATTGTTGGTTTGACTGGGCAATAAAATAGCTTGTAGGTTTTATGGTCTGTGTTGGTTTGAGGTCATTATGAAAAGTATTGGATCCATGCCCAGTCCCAGTCCCAGGCGTGGTCCCGACCCCCTGGGGGACCATGGTACCACACAACCAATTAGCGATTAGAGCTACAGTCTAATCCTCAAGGGAATGTCTTTGTTCAGTTGATTTAGACAATGCCCCCAGACATCAATGGATTGGCCCGAAGACCGTTTGGCAACCCTATTGACTCTGAACTACCATGACAGTGGTATAGGGGAAACGCTTTTCTGTTCTTATGTAATTGGACTTCAAATTAAATGTATGTTCCACTTCACGTCTTTGTTAAAGGTTTGTCTGTTATTGAACCGGCATTTCTCAACTATCGCTGGATAGTTTCAGGGGTTATAAAAGGGCAGTGTTTTGTAATCATCTCTAAAAACATGGGATTTGCCAAACACTTTCAAGTGATGATGACACAACTGTTCCATATTCAGGCAGGATCAGTGAGAAGTCTTCCCCGTAATGTCCAGAGTATTACCATGTCGCCGACCCACACATAAAGTGTGTTGAGACCCAGGGTTTACAAAAACACCTCCGGGTTTAGAAATACCCACTGTAGAAAATAATAAAAACCTGAAATATGGGTTCAAGTTCAAGCCAGTTATCCTTTCATCTGTGAGAGCGGGCTGACGACTTAACACGGAAGGTCAGAGTGGTCATATCAGCTCAAGTCAACAACGTGACGGGGTCTAGATGGGATACGGTTAACCTCCAAAGAGAGACCCCGAAGAAATCATAACATCTTACAGAATGAGTCAGTGAGAGAGATCGAAAGGGAGGGAGGGAGGAAGAGAGGGAGAGTGAGCGAGCGAGCGAGCGAGAGAAGGGGGGAGAGGGAGAAGAGAAACGGGGGAGAGAGGGAGGGTGGAGAGAGATAGGAAGAGAGTTAAGTTTCTGTACAGCCCCTTAATTTCCTCTCCCACACCTGAAACAAGTCATTTTCTCTGGGGAGTCTCAGTAATGGCCTCCAGGTATTGTTCCCAACAGAGAGAGTGGAGAGGGGAGAGGCGGGGAGGGGATGTAGAGAGGGCAGGGTCAAATGTAACATGTTTTTGCTCCAGAGTGGAGTTGGATGAGGGGGGGATTTGAATGGATCGCTGGAGGGCGAGGGGTTGGGGAAAGCAGACGAGCTGCATTGTTGGAGAAGAAAAGAGAGGAGAGAAGGAAGGGAGAGGTAAGGACAAGGAAAGAAGGGACAAGCGAAGGAGGACAAACGGAACGGACAGACGAGGAGTGTCGAGAGGAGAGGAGGATAACGCTTGCCAAACCACTTAGCGATTTTCCAAAAGTCAAAGGAAGAGTGACAGGATACAGGAAGAGGGGACGTCAGAGGCAGGGGAAGCCAGACATGAAGAACATGCCTCCGTTCCAGCCTCCCAGCCTCCCAGCCCCCTGGCCCACCCCGGCCCATTACACCCCTCCCCCCCAGGCAAAAGAGACACAGCAGAATAGTTTTTCCCAGTCGTGACAGTTCCAGCACATTGAAGGTACAAACAATACCGTACATGCAGCATGCAGAGTTCATTTTAATAAGACTGCTCAGTCCTCATAACAACCCTTTGCTACTACCATAAGCCAGGCCTCACATCATAAAACTCACCCAAATACAGAGACAAAAGCATCAAAAGGGAGACCTATATGGTCCGACACCTTACGATGTGGTGGGTCACATGACGAAGACGCAGGTCTGTGGAGAGGTTACGGCACAGCAGCGACTGTCATCGTCCTCCTGTTGCGTCAGCGCTCAGGCAAAGCCGGCGGCCACGCTGGCTGGTCAGGAGCAGCCAGCGTGGGTTCTGGAGAACATCACTGCTCTCTGCAGTCCCTCTGGAGCAGGCCTGCACTCACACACACACTCACACACACACACACACAGGCAAACACACACAGACAAACACACACACCGACAAACACACACGCACACACAGAGAGTTCACCTCAGGTCGTGGTAGTTCCAAACTCATACTCATACCCGCTCACACAAGGGCTTTTGTGTCCATGTCTACGCAGGCAAATTCATTGTCAGACAAACCTTCTCCCTACTTCTGCATATGCTACAGTGCTTGCTTACTTAGACTGCACTCACACACTGAAGAATACATGTATGGCACAGAGGTGAGCTGAGAACTAAACCAGTTGTCCTCAGTCATACTGTATAGAGCTGCAGGTTATATTTCGTGCAGTGTCATGATCTTGTCAGTATCGTTGCTTGGGAGGCCTCTGATGTACCAACTGTCCTGGAGGCAAGCAGAGCCAGTGGACGGTATCTATGCTATCAGCCTGACTGCTCCCACTGGAGTTCAGAGAGGGACACACACACTCGAATAACGTCACACACATACGCCCTCACACACACACACACACACTCTCACATCCTCACATACACATACATCCTCTCTCACACACACAGAAATACACCCTCGCACACACATGCCCACGTACACCCAACACACGCACACACAACCGACACACGCTCACACGCACACGCACACACGCGGTTGATAGAGGCAAAGAGCAATGCACTTCCAGTAGAGTAGATTGTCTAGGCGCTATGATCCAGAGCCAAGAACAACCAACTAGACGAGAGCTTTATTAATATGAACTGGGGCATTTGACGCCCCGCCATTTCTCTCTTGCCCTGTTTCAGACCCCTGAACAGATCTGGAGAAAACCTTTTCCAAATGGAGGCTTTTTCCTGTATTGAGTTTGGCATTATGTCAGAGAGAATTTTATCTGGGATTGTCAAGGTTAATGGGATGTTGTAGTCTGCCCTCCTTCTAATCTTTGAAAGACTATGGATGTGGAAGCACACGATCGCACACTCACACACACTCACACACACTCACACACACACACGCTCACATGTTCCAGAACAGCGTGCCTTATTCTTCAGTGTGACACTGTTCAGACCCAGGGAGTTCCGAGCCAAAGGAATGACAAGCAGAAGAACTGGAAGACAGACGACAATAAACTTTTGTAAACCGACTCTGAAAAGCCCTTACATTCTAGAGTGGTTTATCTGTCCTGAACACTTTGCCCTGTTCTCATCTGGGTTGCAAAGTTGGATAACAATGTGGTCAAAATGCGGAAGAAAAACATATTGTTGGAGATGTAGCAGAAAGAAACGTCATATGAGACCAGTCACCTAACGTAATAGAACCCATGAAATTATCTTGTGAGCTAAATGTTGCTAAGTGTCTGTCCTTACAGTAAACAACATGTAGGAACAATCATTATGTAGCTCATTCAACCGCATCAGTCAAACACAATCAGCCTTCTGCAAATCACCCAGTGTGTTCCTCAAACATCCCATACAACACATAGGGGCTTCTCCATTCTGCACAGAATGTCTCCTTATCTCTCCCACGGAGCTTCAAAGGGTTTGCCCAGATGGATTTACTGTTGTGCCGACAGACAAACCAATCAACATCAGCCCTGTGTCTCTGATCAAGAGGGAGTCATGACAATGGGATTAATCCAGGAATGGACTTTTATGGATTTTCCAAACATTTCTCAAGGACCACATTTCTTATGGGCAATAAAAGGATGATATGAAAAGATTTGTGATTTTGCGTGCTTTTCTTTTGATACTATGTGGATTTAAATATATGTTTTAATGAAACTTCCCTTCCCGTAGAGCTAGGTCAGTCAACCGTACATGTACATGAAGCTAACGTTAAAAGAACAATAATTCCACTTTATTTTGTATCTGTACAAAGATGTCCGGTACATTCTTATAAAAAAATTGTGAGCCAGCCTAAGTGATTAGCATCTAGAGTAGATACAAATGGAAGAGGGGGAGCTGGGACAGCACAGCTTTGACCAATCAACTTCTGACCTCAGACACAGGACTCCTGTACTCTGAACTCTATAAAACTGTGACAATCCATCTTTAGGTCCATCTATGCCACAACAATGATATGGCATTACCAAGGATATCACCGAGACACACAGTAGTGCCATGACAATGGGGCAGGATCAATTCCAAAACTCAATTTTCATTGTAAACTTTGACTGATTAAGATTCAATTTACTTGACTTAACTCAGTTATCTTGACCCGGGTCTTTTTATTGTATTCGGTTAAGTTACACCATTTCATTGAGTTCACTGAAACCAAACCATCTCTCATGTCATATGAATAATCTAACTTCCTTCAGAAGACTGATTCTTACATATTAAACAAACACATTTTCCTTGATTTGCCTAAGTGAATACCAAAGTGGTGCCTCGTTAAAATGCAATACCATTACTATAAAAACTTACATTGAATTCATGTTTACATAACGCTAACTAACAATGACATGCATTTACTTTTGTGGACAGGAAGTCCTTGTTCTGCTATCGTGACCATCTATCGTGCTCAGTACTGAGCTGAGTTGTGAGCTGGCTCCATGTCTGTCTAAAAGTGGGTTGCTTCCCTCCGAAAACCTCAATCATGCATAGCTGGATTTGACTATAACGTGTCATCGAGGAACCCTTCCTGGTTTTCGCTGTCAGATGCTTTCCCTCAGTTGGGGTCAGGGACAGCTTCTCATGACAGACATATAGACTGTGACACAACATTTGTTTCCGGGTCGACACAGACAACAGTAAGTTTGTATGTTGAATGTAAATCCACACTCCGTGTGGCATGCAAAATTGCCCTTGTTTTTAATACCCTTTACTAATAAGGGGAACATGTTCGTGCCCGAAAATATGATGTTCTTCTGACTTGTAAACAGAAGAACAGCTAACAGGTAATGCAATAGGCCTACAGTAAGCTACCATGTGTCTGGATTCCTAGAGTGACTTTGAAAGGATTGTTCATGACAAAACCCATTACATTTGACACGTTAACACAACGATACAAATTGCGTATGCCTTGAAGAATCACAAACCAGTTTCTCTGGGTGTGTTCTGGGAAAGCAAGAGGCTAACACATTCCTGCTCTGATTTCTATTCTTTCGTTATTGTCCAAAGGATATGCCTTTTTTTGTTTTTATTTAAAGATGTTATCTGGAATACTCTCATTTCACAAGTTCCAAAAATAAATTGAGATCATTGTGAGATGACACGTGAGCTGACTGGAAGTAAGCTTTTTTTCCCCTTCAGGACTGAAAAAAAGACCTCTGGGATGACTAGCTGGCAACTGACAGAGTGGGTGAAGCGTCGGGATGGTCTCTTTTAGGCACGGCCAACTGAAAACCACACAATAAATCAGCAGTTAGGCTCTAACTCGAGCCAGCGAGGAGAAATTGGACTCCTTTCATTGGTCCAACTGCACTGTTTCATCACCTCCTTCTGCCTTTACTCTCACCTGAGAAAGAGAAGTGTGACGATGGAATGATCGCTCTGACCCTGGGTTTGAAGACGAACAAGCTGCCAAACACTGGGTCTGGGGGATCAGCCTGAACATTGTACTGAAACAGGAACGTGTTGCATAAATGTAAAACTGAAATGAAATAAAAGTGTTTCTTTACTTTCACCAATGTTTCTGGACATATTCTGGAGGAGGAAGAACAGGGAACGAACAAAAAGTACCAGGAGCAGCTTGTGTTTGTACACTTCTTTTATCTCTTAAAGAAGTTCTGCCTCTCAGGCTCAGTTAGGTGCAGTCATGCAGCCCTGCAGCAGGGGTAATACGAAAACACACACACACTCATACACACTACACACACTACACACAATACACACGCACACACACACCACACAAAGTCATGCAGCGGCAGAGCCGCGGTTCAAACTATCAGCAGCTTCCAGCTCTCGGCAGGCAAGGCACCTGATTGGCTGAGGAGTTGCCATGATGTCATGGCTGAATGTTATAAGGACTCTGACAGACAGCCTGGGAGCCACATTAGAAGAAACACCGCTCAGGAGAGAGTGAGGGAGAGGTAGAGAGAGGAAGAGGGAGAGTGAGAGAGAGGCACATACAGATAGAGAGATCAAGTCAGAAAGAGACAAAGAGAGAAAGGGAGAAAAGAAGCTAAAGCAAACTGGATTTACAATGGGAATCTGACACAGAGTATTTTATGAATTGAGGACATATCCACACCATAAGAATTATTTAATGAAACTTTGTATGGGAGCCCGGGAACAGGACTTCTACCAGAGGAGGTTAGTAAAACAATTTTCTTAATGGTAACCCCTGACTTGTGAACATAAATGCACCTCTATGGACCTAAATTAAATTAGTGTGCTCCTTTTCTTAGTCTTATTGAAGAAGCATGACAAACATTTATTTGAATGCCCATATATTGCATTGAAATCTAATTCACTTGAATTAGATTTGATGATTTGTTTGGACTTGCATGTGCACATTTATAGTTTTCACTATATATATTTGATATATGTATGCTTTACATCTGTACTGTAAATAAAGCTTGGCATGGGTGTCAGAATCCCGGATTAGATCTCACTGTGCCTCTGTGAACTCTGTGTTCTTTCTGCTCATTGCTTCTTCCGTTTTTTTGTTTCATTCTTGCCTCTCCTTCCCTCTATATTCCTATTCTATCTCTGTTATTTTCTCTTTTTTTCTTTCATTTCATTCTTTCATTTTTCTTTCATTCAATTCTCTCTCTCTCTCTCTCTCTCTCTCTCTCTCTCTCTCTCTCTCTCTCTCTCTCTCTCTCTCTCTCTCTCTCTCTCTCTCTCTCTCTCTCCTCTCCCTCTCCCTCTCTCTCTCTCTCTCTCTCTCTCTCTCTCTCTTTCTCGCATTCTCTCTCTCAAACTCTCGTCTCCCCCTTCCCTCTCTCCTGCATTCTCTGTGCTTTATTGTCCACATCTGCAGATCATGGGAAGTCCAGCCCCTGCCGTGTTCCTCAACAACGTGACAGGGGAGGTGAACGCCTCGGGGTCGGGCCCGGGCCAGGATGGCGACGAGGCCGGGTACAGCGAGGTGCAGATGGTCCTGCTGGGCATGGTCATGGCTCTGCTAGTGCTGGGCATCGTCTTCGGCAACATCCTGGTCATCACGGCCATCGCCCGCTTCCAGAGGCTCCAGAACGTCACCAACTGCTTCATCACGTCGCTGGCCTGTGCCGACCTGGTCATGGGGCTCATCGTGGTGCCTTTCGGCGCCTGCTACATCATCCTCAACACCTGGCACTTTGGAAGCTTCTGGTGCGAGTTCTGGACGGCGACCGACGTGCTGTGTGTGACGGCCAGCATCGAGACACTCTGCGTGATCGCTCTGGACCGCTACCTGGCCATCACCTCTCCTTTCCGGTACCAGTCGCTGCTGACCAAGTGCAAGGCCCGGGTGGTTGTCCTGCTGGTGTGGGTGATCGCGGGCCTCATCTCCTTCCTGCCCATCCACATGAAGTGGTGGACGTCGGACGACCTCAAGGCGCAGCAGTGCATCAACAACACCAACTGCTGCGAGTTCAACACCAACGCGGCGTACGCCATCACCTCCTCCACCGTCTCCTTCTACATCCCCCTGGTCGTCATGGTGTTCGTCTACAGCCGCGTCTTCCAGGAGGCCAAGCGGCAGCTCCGGAAGATCGACCGCAGCGAGGGACGCTTCCACCACGCCCACAACAACAACGCCGCCGCCGGGGCTCTGGAGAGCAACGACAGCCGAGGGGCCAAGAAGGTCAAGTTCTGCCTGAGGGAGCACAAGGCCCTGAAGACCCTGGGCATCATCATGGGGATCTTCACCCTCTGCTGGCTGCCCTTCTTCCTCCTCAACGTGGTGATGGCCATCTGGAAGGTGGAGGGCATCGACCTGACCTTCCGGATCCTGAACTGGATCGGCTACGCCAACTCCGCCTTCAACCCTCTCATCTACTGCCGGAGCCCCGAGTTCCGCTACGCCTTTAAGGAGATCCTGTGCTTCAAGAGGAGTCGCTTCCCCAACCTGGGACCCAACAACGGATATGTGTACAGTGGGCACAGCTGGCAGAGCGAACAGCAGGGTAGGAGTAAGGGCAGCTCGGAGGACAGTGACCCCGCTGAGGGAAGTCTTGGGAAGGGGGAGAGGAGCTGCGAGAGGGTGCTGACGGACAGAGCCACCGACCCGAACGGGAACTGCAGCAAGGGTCTAACCACGGTTCTTTAACCTTCCGCCCGCCGGACCCGAAGGGACTATTTACCATGTGCTTTCACTGCGGCAGAGGGACTAACTAAACACTTGCGTGCTTTTTTTCCCTCCGAGTGCTGAAGGTAAGACTGGCGGACAAGGCAAAGAGTGGGGTTTCTGGTAGGTGGGTGGAGATAGAGACATGGGTGGGGCTGTGGGGGGGGGGGGGGTGTTACATAATCCAAGAGGTTGACAGGTAGACCATTTTTGATACGTTTTTTGTTTTGTTTGTCTGTTTGTTTTGTATACAGAGAGTGATTCTGTTGATTTTTACATCTACCTCAGCATATGGTTTCTTTTTCTTCTTCTATCATTCATCTGAACGTGTCATGGTGATTCACTGGCCAAAGCAACCAAGCTCGACTGACGCAGTCTTTATCATTAGTTTAAGGGAAGCCTATACTCCCTAACCTTAGAGAGCGTGGGAGAGATGTACACAAGGAACACATTCTAAACCTGGTTGGTACTCTCTCTCAACTGTCAACTGAAGACTAACATTCCTGCAGCAACGGCAGAATGCTTTGAAAGGGGTGGAGTTTTTTTTTCCCCCTTGATAAAATTCTTTGCATTTTTTATGTACATCTTTAATTTCTACTGTGAGTAAGACAAGCGACGACAGGTGCAGTGGAACTAGTCTCTCTGCCGTGTGTCTCTGCTGCCAACGTTTACGCCACAAACTGTCGAGCGACACTCCCAATGCAGCGACCTATTGTTTTATATAACCTGTTGCGGAGGAGTATCGGTTGCCATCGACTACAACTCGAGAGACGTGTACATTCACTGAATATTTGAAATAATCACCGCACTTCAGTGGTGGCATTGAGGGACGGCTTGGGGCCAATTCACAATTCATTTGGTTGTTTTAGGTTATACAATAGGATAAGTCAGACAGAGTCCTTTCACTAACTGTCCCTCTGGAGAGAAATCATATTACAGGTTTACCAGTCGGCAAAAGTATAATAATTTGGGAAGGTTAAGCTGAATACAGAATCTCTTTTCTTGTGTACTGTCGGCACACAGCTTGTCATTTGAATAGCTTATGCAATTTTGAGCCTTGCTAATTTAACGGACCATTACGTCCATCACTGATTCACTTTCATCATGTGCCCCATCAACTCTGTACGCCCCCTCCCTCAACACAGGAGCCCTGCTTGTCTCTCACAGGTCTCTCTCTGTTGATGAGATGTGCCGTTGTCGTTGTGTTCAGGCAGACGCAGTGTTTACTGAAACCAGAGGAGCAGTTTCATTCGCTAGGGAAGGAGTGGATAAACTGCGACTGAATATCAAACAGGATGAAAATAGGCCAGAGATAACAAAGTCCCTGAACAGAAGGTTCTGACTTCTGAACCCATTAAACATAAATGGAAGGACAGGTCCGACAGTTCTGATTGGACTCTGGCTGACTAACTGCCCTGTTGACGTTTCATAAAAGTGTGGACGTTAGGAAGATCATCACATGGTCCAGAGAGATACCGACCACTACTTTGCTTAGTTTCACCGGCCGCTTCTGTATGTCTCTCTCCACACCCTCTCCCTCTTTCTCTCATGCTCACCCTCTTAGTCTCTCCGTCGTTCTCTCTACTTCTCGCCAATCTCCCTCTCTCTCCATTACTCTCTCTCTCTCTCTCTGGCTTGTTCTACTTAATGAAGTTAGTTTCCTCCATGGCTTCTCTCTCTTCATCCCTCTAACCTCTCCTCCTTCTCTGTCCCTGTCTTCTGTCAACTCTGGCTTCTCCCTCCACGGTGGCTTGCGCTCTTCAGGAAATGCCTCAGTCCAGAATCAGTCCATTATCTCTGCAGTTCAGCCGCACAATCCAACGACTCCCCCCCCCCCCCCCCCCACTCCCCCAACCCCCAAATCATCGTCCTGGACAGATTTCCAGATTAGGGAGAGTCACGTTTTCAGAGTGCAGGCTGGCAGGACCCTTGCAGGGACAGAGCTGCTCTGATACCTTACTCCCAGTCCGGAGTCACATGGGGAGGATATCTGGTATCGTTTTAGCCGCGGCCGTCGGCTCTCGAGAGCGACAGTTGATAACAGGGGTTTCCGATTTAGACGTGACCCGAGTCTCCCGCGTCCAGGAGGAGGGGGGGGGGGGAGGCATGCGTACCGGGGATGGGGTTTCATGGGTAATCACCTTCCCCCCAGTGGGGCGCGTGGTCTGTAGGATGCTGAGATCAAAGTCGGCGCGCGCTAAATGTGTCCACTATTCGGCCCGGGGGGGTGGGGGGTGGGGGGGTGGTGGTGGGTGCTTCTCTGGCAGTCTATATGAGTGTTGGTGACCTGTGCTTTTGTGCGCGTGGCGTTCCGTTTCAGAAGCGCGGCAAGCTCAAAATTGGGAACGTTGTTCCTGCGGAGGAACCTGTGCTGCAGCTTCAGGCCAGCTGGCAGGGCGGTGCGTGAAAGAAATGTCGAGATACTGTACGTCACTGTGCTGCGCAAGTTGTTTTCTTGTGCGTGAGTGTGTGTGTGTTTAGGCAGGTTAGTGGGGAGGGCGTATACTGTATTTTTGTATGAATAAAAACATATGGGTTCATTGTCAAGTGGAATGTTATGTACAAAGTATTTGATACTATGTGTCACTATCATGCTGTAAAACTTGTAAAGAAAAAAGATTACAATGACATGCGTAATTTCAGGGGTAAGACACAAAGCCTATGTTTAAAATAAGGATACTTTGAATACTTCCCACCCCCAGTACTAACGGTGGGTGCGTTTCACTGTGTTTGTGCCTCTGTGGGTTCTGTGCTTCATTCTTTGTGCCAAACTGATGTTGTTCCTTCGATGTAAGTGGAAGAGGTTATGAACTCTGCTTCCACACTGCTCTCTCCTGGCCAGGGCAAAGCCCTGCACCTGTGTCTGAGGGCTTTCCATCAAAGTAAGGCTTTCTCGCATGAGGTGTCGGAAAGGAAGGTGTCTAACTCCGACCAGGCGTCAGGAGACGATAGCGCTCGGTGCGATGATTTCGAAACAAACAAGTTGACTCTGCAACATTCCAAACGCAACTCAAGAGTGTGAGGAGATGCGTACCCGCCGGGTTACTTTCCCTCCCCTCCCACACTCACACACGCTCACACGCGCACTCACTGTACATACAGCACTCCCTACATAGTGAATCCATTTAATGTAAATAATGTCATCGTGGCATTTTGTGAAATGTGAATCATGTGAACAAAGTGTAATGACTGCAGCGAAGCTGTTCAGATCTTTTAGACACGAGCCATGTTGACTGCGCTGACACGCGTGCACTCCCAAGGTCAAATTCCATTTTACTTGAGTGTTATTTCTCGTCCAACTCAAGCCCTCACGGTTCACGTGTGAGATCTTCAGTGTCTTGTAGCGCACCGCTATCCATGAAAGACATTGTCCTTGGGAAACAGCTTGAAACTTAGTAGCTAAAGCTCATTTGTGGAGTAAACAGAGTAAAACATCACACTTAAAACCTGTTAGGGGCTTTAGCATCATGGCCTGAGTGAATATGTTGTATCAGTTGAACGTTTACTGTATGTTTCCTTTTCGAGCTGTTTTCACACAGTATTGGTCACGTTTTTTTATTTTATGAAATGTCGTGAAATGTGTGCAGTTGTCCTGTGGTATTTATGAGGAAAAAAAAACAAGTGTAGTATGACATTTGTATTGGAGTAATAAATGAAGTATTTGTTCCAGGTCCTGTCATTGTTCGTTTTTTTCCTGTGAGCGAGCCTCAACGTGTGTCTGTTTCAGGTCAAGCAAGACACACTGCCGCCATCAAACACACACCAAATACATGCCATTTATGTAACACATGACCATTCAAAGGCCGAATTTAACAACGTGACACGCCGTACCAAACATAAACCATGGAATTAATTATGACATCTAAACCATGTGATGACCTTTCTCTCTGTCATAACCTCGCCTCTGAATGCCTCTTTGTGGATCCCCAATGTGTGATTGTGGGGCCTGCGGCCCCTTGTTTCCCAGCCTCCCCCTCCCTCCCCTCCCTCCCCCCTCCATCCCCTCTCTGTGGGGGTCCGAAGCCAGCTCTTATCAGCCACAGTGCATGACATACACAGATCACACAGTATACAAAACCACAGCACAAACAAACAGAGACTGATTCCATCTCTATAGGACAGGGAGTTCGCCGCCTGCATGCGGCAGTCAGACATCAGACCGCGGCAGCCATGGTTATTTAAGTCTGGGAAGACCAGCACCGAGCATGGGACTCGGATGGAGGGATGGAGGGAGGGAGGGAGGGAGGGGGAGATATTGTCAGAGAATTCTATCCACGGCGAGGCCTGTGTCCTGGGTCCGGGCGTTCCGACTGATGACATTTTGGTCTAGATCACCTTCTTCTATTCTGGTGTGGGCCCGCAGAGACGGAGCGGAGACGTATTGAGTCGTAAAAATGTCTTCAAACCTGGCGTGGGACCAGGAAGTGAGAGAGATTAGAGAGAGAGAAAGAGAGAGAGAGAGGAAAAAAGAGAGAAAGACTGTGGAGAGTGGTTGGAACGTATGCAATGTCCTTCTGCTGATTTGAGAGGAAAACGGCTTCTTAATTTTAATGGAAGATTATATAGAGAATGCTGATTTGTAGATGTATGTGCCTGGGGCAACATGAGCTATTAGTTTTGATCAATCTGAGGTCACTCATAAAAGAAATGTATTTGTACTTATCTCCAGTACATTTACATTTAGTCATTTAGCAGACGCTCTTATCCAGAGCGACTTACAGTAAGTACAGGGACATTCCCCCCGAGGCAAGTAGGGTGAAGTGCCTTGCCCAAGGACACAACGTCATTTGGCATGGCCGGGAATCGAACTGGCAACCTTCAGATTACTATCCCGATTACCTAACCGCTCAGCCACCTGACTCCCAGTAGAATGGGCACACTGTTTTAAATGGACTGCATATATATCTGAGTGTTTTAAAGGTTACTTTCTCTCAACACTCAATGTCAACATGTGTCTCAGACACATGATGCCTGTATTTGTATGACTACAATGCCACTCTTTATCAAGCATAGTGTGTGTATGAGTGTGTTCGTGCATGAATTCCTAAATGTCCTCTTCATTCCCAAGGCAACCATATAGAATTTGAGGCAACTTCATGCTCAGGTGAAGCTTTAACCTGACTCCAATCCTCTCCAGGTAAACATTACATGCAGCAAAATCTGCCAGGCCCACCCCGGCAACACCGTATGTCACCACAACCTTTTACCAAGCCAGGGTGTCCCATTGGCCAGTCAGCATGTTATCATCCTACGCCCAGTTGGGTTCCTGAAACAAGCGCTTGGATCACAACAGGGAACGAAATGCTATCAAACTGCAGCGATGCCTCCTGATGGTAGACACAGGGAGCAGATGTCTGTGGCGCCAGCATGGCCCTGGTACAGTACAGAGCCATGCCCCAGTTGGGTCTCTCCTAATGGGCACGTTTATTTTGATAAGCCTGCCCTCCCGACTCCCCTCCTCCCTCTCCCCCCCCTCCCCCCCCTCCCTCCTCCCTCCTCCTCCTCCCTCCTCTCCCTCCCCCCTCCCCCCTCCCTCCTCCCTCCTCCTCCCCCTCCCTCCTCCCCCTCCCTCACCCCCCTCCCCCCTCCCTCCTCCCCCTCCCTCACCCCCCTCCCACCTCCCCCTCCCTCCTCCCCCTCCCCCCTTCCCCCTCCCTCCCTCACCCCCCTCCCCTCCTCGCCCTCCCTCCTCCCCCCTCCCTCCTCCCCTGTCAATTGCTGTAATTCCACTCTCCCTTTCAACATGCTGGGCGGATTAATGAGGCCTGTTGATAATCCAATTCACGGCGTTCCAATTACTGCCACAGCCGCACGGCGTCCGGCAGACTGCTGACACAGACATAAACAAAGTGGGAAAAAGCTCTCTGACGTAAATTAGTCAATTGAATCGCGGGAAAGCAATGACAACGTCCCAGCCACGCTGGAGACGTCTTCCCTGTAAGTGGAGCCGCTTCTGAGTTTCGAGGGCTGCTCTCCTCCAGTCCTGCGTGCCTGAGTTTCAACCGCCACCGTCATGTCGGTTGTCGTGTCTGCTCTCTCTCTTTCTCTCTCTGTCTCTCTCCAGAGTGTTTCCCGTTTAAGGTGAAGCAACCCACAGAGCTCTTTGTGTGTGTGTGTGTGTGTGTGTGTGTGTGTGCCTAAGTGAGTTTTGGTGTGTGTCAGTGTTGTAGTCAAGACCACCTAAACCGAGACCGGGTAAGACCAAACCACTCAAAATACACAAGCAGTAGGGTTTGACTAGGTCATAGCCTAAGTTAGATTTGATCTGTAACTGTATTTGAACAAAAAAATAGCACTCTTAAAGCCGTGCCGTGTGCTTATGGCCAGGCAAGACAGCCTATGTTATTTTTCTTCTTTTTCTTAGAGGCGCATTAGTAGGCCTACTCGGTCTCTGCTTTCACATCTCTCTCTCACCCAAGCGAAGGAGCGCGCTACTGCCGCGTTTAACTTAACATTATGAAGTCGAAGAGTTATGCAGCTGACATGAGTAAACGTTGATGTAACATAACATTATATTCATCATTATCTACATTGCTTTATGTGGCCTGGCTCGTTATCACAAACAAAATCTGGCAAGCAACTGAAACTAACGCCCTAAAACATCTTTAGACAGCCACTGTTTCGCCCATCTTCCTCATTCACTTTTGGGGTGCGAGGAGGCGGGATGGGTAATTTCAAATGAGAAATTAGTTAAGTTATTTGTTGCATTTGAAGCGTGACGTTTTACATCCAATAACAGTAATGATATTAACAAATAGATTAAGTGATATTCCTGCAGCTGTGGTCTTGACCGGTCTTGAAATAAAATCCAGAGTCCTCTTTGTCCGAGACCGGGACAAGACCAAGTAAAAATGTGGTCGATTCCAAGGCAAGGCCGAGACCTTCAAAATGTGGTCTCGAGACCGGTCTCGAGTACTACAACACTGGTGTGTGTCTATATTTATGTGTAAGTGTTTGTGTTATGTGTGAAATGCATGTGTGTGTGTGTGTCCTCGGCATTCTGGAATGCTGGTTTACAACACCAGTTGTGCTAATCACCATCCTCAAAGGGCTCATGAACCTGTTTATATGTGCCAGTGAGCTACAGTATGAACATTACAGTGTTTCAGCAAGGACCTCTGAGGCCCCAGTTACAACACTGACCAAGGCACCACACTGTCTATGGGGCCCAAAACACTCCCTATTACCTCACTACTGTGTGTGTGTGTGATATGTGTGCGTGTGTGTGACGTGTGTATGTGTTTGACATGAATGTGCACGTGTGCACACGCACGTGTGCAAAACGAGCTGTTCCGGACTCAAGGTCCAAACTGCAAACCCCAAGAAGATGGCTTTCATTCTGTACCCAAGGCCAAGAAAAATACAATAAAAGGGCCTCCTAACACACATCCTCGGGTAGTCACGGCAACACGTGGAAGCTCATTCCCACGTCTGCTAATTGGGTCATTTCCTGACCATTTCTTAAAGGATTCTTATTCTTTTTCTTATCCTTATTGCCCATTTCTCATTGTGTCAAATTCATCCTGTGGAGTCCTAAATTCTCGTGTATGCTTGGCATAGTGATGTCAGATTTATCCTGAATACTTACATTTGAGTTAAAGTGTGGTACAGATGGACTTCGACCCCACATGTACTGGAGTTGAATTTCAATTCATTTCAGGCTTGAGCAGTGGCCAGGCACTTTCTGAGAGGACTTGGTCAAACTGAAACTTTGTTTGATGGCCATCTGGCTCTAGGAAGAGTAGGGACACGGCTTGTCAACAACCATGAGAGCAAGATGAGGAAAACATTGATGAATCAAATGATGAAAGATGCACCCTGCACTTAAACCCCATCCACACACACACCAACGCACACACACAGGCATACACACACACACACGCACATCCACTTTCCGCGCCCTCGCGCTCCTCCTTGTCCGCGATGTTCTTTCTCTTCTCCGGTTAATGATTTTGCCATTACATGTAATTCACTGTCTTGTTACTCTCTGTAAGAACACTGCATCTGCCAGATGATGCAGCATCCCCCCCCCACCTTTCTCTCTCCCCTCATCCTCTCCGCAACCGCCAAAGGAACTATTCATATGGACTGTTTGTATTTGATGTTGCAGTCATCACGCATATTTCACAAAAGTCCCCTTCTGCAACGATGTTGCCAGTGCGAAGGAGTGTCGTCGGTATAACACCTGCTTTTCTGTGTGTGTGCTCCTGAGTGTGTGTGTGTGTGTGTGTGTCTGTGTGTGAAGACGGCCTCCAGGCCTAATGGATAATTTGTTCACCAGTCAGCAGTGCCAGGGATGAACAGCCAGAAAGAGAGCTTCAATAATAAATGAGTTCCATTTACTATTCTGTCATCTGGACTGGTCTCTCTCTCTCTCTCTCTCTCTCTCTCTCTCTCTCTCTCTCTCTCTCTCTCTCTCTCTCTCTCTCTCTCTCTCTCTCTCTCTCTCTCTCTCTCTCTCTCTCTCTCTCTCTCTCTCTCTCTCTATCTGTCTATCCACCTATATATCTATCTATCACTGAATTTGTATCTATTACTCTCTCTTTTTTCTTTTCTTCTCCCTCCCTCCTCACTTTTTATTTGATTGATAGCCGGGCTGAACAGAGACAGGACATTTAGTGCTTGGTTCTGAGTGGTTACAAGTTGAATGTAACATCTTTTTCTTTATTGGTCTAGAGAAACAAATAATTTACTTCACAAAAGTATGCAAAACAAGCCACAACAGTAAACTTGGCACTTCTACCATTCTCTCGAAGTTTGCAGTCTGAACATCAAGACAAGTGTGTGTATGTGTGTGACGTGCGCACGTTTGTGAGAGAGAGGGAAAGTGGCTTTTTTGGGAATAGAGCTAGACAAAGAACATGGTGTGACTGCAGTCAGAGAAGAGACGTTCTAGGAGCCCCTCCCTGGCTCTGCCTGCTGGGCCTCGTCCTCCATGCCAGCCCCACATGGAACAGGAAGGAAGCAAAGACAACTGGTGTCATTCCCACCAGGGTGGCCCTGTCAAGCTCTCTACCTCCAGGACTGCTGTGTCACTTGCTCTTTCTCTCTCAAGCTTACACGATTGATCCATCAGGAGTCCAAGATCCATCTCCACAGCCCAGTAGACTGAAGCCTAATAAGGAGACAGGAACACAAAGGAACACTGGAACACTGTGTGGAGAGACGACCTCGATGAACGTACCATGTGACTCAGGAGATGAAGATTCTAGTCTTTCTCTGGACCCGCCAGAGGGAAAATGGATATTTAATTGAGGAAATATTCCACATTGATTATTGTATTTTCTTTCTGTTTAATGTCCGGCTGGACTAAAAGCATGTTTTTCATTCAGAGAGCACAGTGTGTAAAATGGAAGACAGGCGTTGGTATTCTAAACACGTAGCGGGCCAACTGCAAAAGGTTTGCCATGGGTAATGCATTTAAGTGTTCTTATTTTCTGACCAGACTCACAAACATAAGCATTTTTTTTTCTTTTTTAGGGTATATGTGGTCACTGGACACACTCCAGTTAGCATGACATATTCAGCAAGGTTTATCTGGCAGATAATAAGGAAAGTAATGCCCAAAAATAGCCAAATGGAAAAGTTATTGGTTGCCCAGATTTATTGATGGTGCCATGGCACAGGGGTGTGACACAGTTGTCAGTGCCTCATGTACCGCATGCCATGCTATCAATCCTCTTGACAGCCGTGCACAATGTGACACTTCACCGGTGACGACGTTTACAATCCGCATATGCTGGATGTCAATGCCGAGGACAGGAGACGAGAGGGGGTAAGTAGAGATCACGCAAAGAAGCTTGACCGAAACACCCGCGTTTCATTACAAGAGAGAGAGAGAGAGATGGAAAACCAAACCAAACAAAAGAAGGAAGGTAGGTAGAAAGAAGAAAAGTTAGAAAGAAAGAAAGAGCATAGATCAATAAGACTTTTCCAGAGCCTTTCATCAGAACGATGATTCCCCAGTGCCGGCCGAAGTGAGCAGATGTTCTGGAGCTTCACACACATCATCTGTCCCGGGTCATCATAATAAACAGACCTGCTGGAGGACCAGAGTGATGTCATGACAGACCTGTCATAACCAAACACGGATGTTTAACCAATGGAGAGGCTGTATTTGCCTTGGCTGCGGTCTGGATGAGGAGTGTGGGTCAACCAGGGCTGTTTCTTCAGCCAGAGCCTCTCCTATGTGAGAATGAGGAACGAGGTGTCTTCCAGCGCTACGTTGCTGTAGTGCTGTCAGACTCGTACGCTGGGATACAGCTTCACAGAGGGAACTGGAACAGGAGTCACAGTTCATGTTGACTGCCTGTCTCTGGTAACACATGTGACGCGTGTCATCACGGTTTGACTCTGGAAAAGGTACATGAACAGAATGTTGGGATCCCAGGAAGACAACATGTGACAATGCACCCATGTCCGTCGGTCTGTCTGTCTTTCTGACTGGATGTTTGTCTATCTGTCTGTATGCCTGTCTGTCTATGTGGGAGTGCGTGTGAGAGAGAGAGAGAGAGAGAGAGAGAGAGAGAGAGAGAGAGAGAGGAGAGAGAGAGAGAGAGAGAGAGAGAGAGAGAGAGAGAGAGAGAGAGAGAGAGAGAGAGAGAGAGAGAGAGAGAGAGAGAGAGAGTATGTAGGGGAACTTTAGCTGATGGGATTACCCACTTCATTTGCTTTGACAGTGAAGGACAATGGCCTACAAGTAAATGATAGAGACTGCGGAGAAGGGTTCAGGGTTCGGGTGGGGGATGCAGCGACGGAAGGATGGATAACGGGATAGATAGATGAGTGAATGAACAAATGGATGGATAGATTGATGGATGGATGAAGAACAGAACAGAGAACGAACTACATGTCCAGTACACTGGATTCTCATTCCCAGGACCCAAACCTATAAGGAAAAGTAAGCCGTGACCAATGAGTTACAGTCCATTATGCCCCTAATGTAATTTTATATCCAATGTTTTTCATCAAGACAATGCGGGTAAATCTAATCTGATCCATGACCGCTAATATATTTCACATGCTGAACAATACTCTATTTGAGCCAGAGGCTTCTCTAAATAGCTTCAAGTCAAAAGCAGGAGAGAATTTGAATCGCGTAAAGCTCTGCAGAGTTGTCAGGATGGGAAGACTGTGTGTGTGTGTGTGTGTGTGCGTGCGTGTGTGCGTGTCTGTGTGTTGTGCTTGTGCATCCAAACACTTTGAGCCATTTGTCCCTGCCTCAAATACCAGCCCCCACCCCCCCATGCACCTTCTCCACTGCGTTGACTGTGTTCAAACACCAGTCAGGACTGGAGGTGTTTCTGCATGCCACAAGCGGCCCTCTTCACCAACCAAGCGTCCAACTCCCGTCACGCCACGTCTCAACTGTCTGTGGAGCTTTTCCGTTCTCTAAGTGCCCCTTTTTCCTACCGCCCTCTCTCCATGCTAGCCACGTCCTCCAACGCTTTGGAGAGAAGACAACACTTCTAAAGGGGCTTCTCACGCCGCGAGGCCCGACTGCGACGCGAAACGTTTTGGCATTTCTGCCGTGTGCTGTCCTGACGGCACCTCCAGCAAAGCTCGACCAGCGCACGGCTGGTGGCTGTCGGCTGGCACATCAACAAGTCGCCCTGGAGATGCCCGGAGATCTCGTTGTCAAGGCAATGATAATGATGGAGGCTTATTTTTCCCATTGTTGTTCTCTCTCTCGTTACAGAGCCACAAGATTAAAAGCGATGTGTGGGCAGGCCAACAAAATTGACTGTGTCTGCAGGTCACTTAGAACACCGGAGTGCTCTCCAAAAGGGCAAAATCATTCCCATTTCCAGCCTGCGAGTGTACCGGTGGGGTTGGAGAAGATGGCGTGCCGCATGCTAATCGTATGCAAACATCCCCTGATAAGGAGCGCTGCGGTGCTGACTGAAGCCCTGGCCTCTCCTCTCTCTCTGTATTTGGCCTGGTCTCCACACGTCTCGGACCCAGGGCAACCGTGCTCGCTGCGTCCGCAGGCACGCAGCACGCCTAGGGAGAGAATGTTCTACAACCGCAGCCAAACAGATGTCTGATGCTCTCCTCTGATAACTGCATAAGTCATTATCGAGCTACGGTGAGGCCAAACTGTCTGCAAAGCAATAATAACAAGGGTATTTACTTCTCTAAATATAGACCGGAAATTGGACAACGGGTACAACGTTCAGCCAATCAAGAGCCATTATGGGGCAATTGTGTGCTCAATCATTAAGACCGGTCCCTCCTATTTTTGAGAGTCCTTTAGAAATCGAAGTCATCCATATCCATCCTTTTTGTCCATCCCCTTTGTATGTAGTTGAATGTGTAACCTAATTTCAATTGCGTTCACCCGTGTTTAGAGGTGGGAGAGGGGTGCTGTCATAGAAGGAGTTAAAGTAACATATGGAGATGATAGCTGGATGGACGAGGTGGTTCTGGGTCCAGAATGGATCTTAGAGGCCAGTTTCCATCTGCTGTGTCTGGACCAAGCCCAATGGCTTTTATTGGAAAACCAACAACCTTTCTCTTTCCCGCGCTTTCTCTTGTTCTCTATATCTGTCTCTTTCTGTCTCTCTCTCTGTTACACACACACACACTCTTTGCTCTCTCTCTCTGTGCCTTTCCTTTTCTATTCTCACTTTCGGCCTCCTTTTTCATCTTGTCTCTCTCTCTCTCTCTCTCTCTCTCTCTCTCTCTCTCTCTCTCTCTCTCTCTCTCTCTCTCTCTCTCTCTCTCTCTCTCTCTCTGTCTGTCTTGTTTACACTCTGCCTTTGTCTTTCATTTTCTGTCTCTTTGTTTTCTTACTAGTGACTGCAGCAGTGTGACGTCGATGTGAGAGACTGTTGGGTCATGCCGCCCCCCACTGGCAGCTCTGGGTCTTTTCATCTGAAACGGCACACAGTATTCCGTGCAGACACCTCTGCTGGTAGATACTTCACATAATATTCCAGGAGATGACGAACACATATTCAGTGAATGAGTTATTGACTGCTTAATCATATTGTATTTTAAGTCATTTTATTGAATTACAAAAGCATATTTACAAAAACCTACAGTATTTTACAAATGGGATGTTCTCTGTAATATACAGAGACTGTATATAGAAAAGCTTGTGCATATAACAACATCAACAACATGTTTGTATATTTTTTGTCCGTTTTCTGCCCTCATTCTTTTGTTTTGTGGCAGAAAAAACAGGCGCTGAGTCAGTCAGAGAGCACTCTATCTTCAGTTCTATCTCCACATACGGTATCCTGCTACGCGTGTGGTCATTGGTATAATGTGGTCATTATCTACAGTGCTCTCACGGTTTGCTCCAGCCCGATCTTGTGTTCAATAGAGTTGCCAGTGTCACTTAGTCTGACTCACCCGCATTCACGTGGCCCGGGTCCAGGTCTTTGTCAGGATCCCCTTGACTGTGACCCTCGTCGTTTGTCTCCTCGGTAGGTTCCGAGCATCTCATATGGAGTTCAGAGTCTTCCTCTAACCTCTTCACAGGGTTAGCTCTGGTGGTATTAGCATGGTCGGAGTCATCACACCCGTTTTCAGTCACTTTCCTTGTGGGGTTGGTCTTCGCTTCTGTGAAGTGTGTAGCTGTGTGCCCTGCCTCCGTCTCGGTGCCAGTCCCAGGGTTCTCGCTCTCCATCTCGGTTCCTGTGCGATTGTTCTCCTCGTGTCGTGCTCCTGCCTCTGGTTCTGCGTCAGGGTGGAGGTTCTCCGGGTGTTCCGCTGCTGCCTCTGTATCTGTTTCCGACCTGCCGTTCCACTCGCGTTCGGTTTCGGCGTCTTCCACGCGGTTCTCCGTGCGCCCTGTCTCCGCGCCAGCGTGACCGGTCTCCCTGCGTTCTCCGTCCGTGTCACGGCTGTCCGGGCGTCCTGCCCCCGTCTCGGTGCGACGGCTGTCTGCGGGTGGCGTCCCCGCCTTCGACGCTACGTGCTTTTGTCTTGTGCTCCTTGTGCAACAAAGGTCTGTTTCCTCCGCGTGTTCTGTCTCCACCTGACGCCTCCCCGTGTCTCCCCCCTCCACGCGCGCGTCCTCCACCCCCCCCTCCACCTCCCCCTCGCCTCCCCCCTCCACCCCTCCCTCGCCCCCCTCTCTGCTCTCGGAGACCCCCTGTCCAGACAGCTGTCTCCTCAGGCTCCGGGCCCGCTCCCTGTAGGCCTGGCAGAGCTGGGCGTCCGGCATGTGGTTTGCATAGATCTCTGCCAGCTTCATGCAGATCACGTACAGAGCCTGGGGGCTTTCCTGGTCCTCCAGAGCAGCGGCCAGGGCTAGCTGGAAATACCCCACCGCGTCATGAGCATCCTGAGGGGAGTAGAGAGAGGGCGTGGAGGTTAGAGATAAACAAGGCATGTATTGAGTTATGACTTTCTGGCTCTCCTCTGACGTCCGAGGGGAGCTTGGCGTATCTAAAGTGTGTGCGCGTGTTTTGTGTGTGTGTACATACACACACCTCTCTGAGGTCGAACTGTAAACACGCACATTCTCAGGCCATACCACCCTTAGGAACGAATGTTTGTCGAAAAACGGTGGATTTCTTTGTTCCTGTCTGTTTGTTTTACCTTGAGTTTGTACATGGTCAGGTCTCCCAGCCTGCAGTAGAGCTTGGTGTAGTAGCGGGCCTCGCTGGGGTGCTGCAGGATGGGGGGACAGAGGGACAGGGACTTGAGGTAGTAGTTCTCCGACAGCTCGTACTGCTGGAGGGAGTAGTGGGCCGAGGCCAGGCGGTGGTAGGCGGCGCGCTCGTTCACACACACACCTGCAGGAACAACCACGGGGGGTTCACACACTCAGCGTTCAACAGAGTGAAGGTCGGGTTAAGGTCAGACACGTGGAGTATTCGAATGTAGGTCACTGCTAAAGTTACGGGGATCATCTCGATGAGGATGATGATGATCATAATAAGAATGTGCCGATGAGGATCAGAACGAACATAATAAGGATCATCTTCAATATCGACATCCTCCTCCTTATTCTCCTCCTCCTCCTTCTCCTCTTTCAACATCTTCCTCATCCCCCCACCCTCTTCCTCCTCCTCCTCCTCCTCCTGCTCCTCCCCACACTCCTCCTCCCCACCCTCCTCCTCCCCACCCTCCTCCTCCTCCCCACCCTCCTCCTCCTCCTCCTCCCCACCCTCCTCCTCCCCACCCTCCTCCTCCCCACCCTCCTCCTCCTCCTCCTCCCCACCCTCCTCCTCCTCCTCCTCCCCACCCTCCTCCTCCCCACCCTCCTCCTCCCCACCCTCCTCCTCCTCCTCCTCCCCACCCTCCTCCTCCTCCTCCTCCCCACCCTCCTCCTCCCCACCCTCCTCCTCCACCTCCTCCCGGTGGTACCTGTGTGACTGCTGACCTCCACAGCCAGGACAGCGTACTGCAGGGCCTCCTTGTGTTCCCCCTGGCAGCTCAGCAGCTCTGTCAGCTTACTCAGCAGACGGAACTCAGACTGGACGTCTCTGATGCTCCTGGCGAACGGCAGACTGCCATCCTTTTACACACGTACGCACGCACACACACATATGCACACACACGCACATACACACACAACAGGAAGCCATGTAAACTCTTGTGTCTCACCAAGTAGCCTTCCATAGTTGGCATGAAAAATAGATAGATATTGACTTCATTGATCCCAACGGAAATTAAAGCATCCAGTAGCTTATATGACACACATTTTTTATAAGAACAGCCACACAATAGGACACACAGCAGCAAAAAATACATTTAATAGCAGCATAAATTAATCACATTGCCCATTCCAATGTAAGAGTGGAGGTACAGTTTGTCCCCAGTGTTACCCTGTAGAAGGGCAGGGAAGCCATCCTGTTCCTGTGTCCTTTGAAGAACACGTCTCCGGCCTCCTCGTAGATGCTCATGGCGAAGTGAGGGTCGTTCATCCTCAGCGCTGTCTTCACCGCTGCCTGTCAACCAATCATCACCCAGAAAACAAATCCACGATCAACGTGCAACCTTTGATTCGTTTTTGTAAGCGACTCATTGCTTTGTTTATCGTCAAAGCAATAAAGAGTATATTGATTGCGATAAGGCCATGAAGGCATGAGGAGATAAGGAATTTATGATGGCATGAGCAAGTTGTTTTGAAGGGTAGGTATAGTGCCGTCTATGGTGCTTACTATGATCGTCATCAGGTAACAGTTGATAAATGTGATAGTCATCATCATTTCTTCTTCTTTTCTAACCTCCTACTAGCCCTTTCTTTCTATCTTTCTTTCTCTCCCTCCAATTCACACTTGGCCTCCCTCTCCTCATTCTTCGGTCTACCCCTTCCTGTCCTCCTCTTCCTACGAATCACTCACCCCCCCCGACCCCCCTCCCATTCCCCCTCTTCCCTCTCCCTCCTAGCCCCGCCCCTCACCTGCAGGTACATGTCGGCCAGCTCGTCCTCGTGGATCAGGTAGTAGATGCGTCCCACCTGGAGCCAGGTCTCTGACTCCTCCTCCCTCTTCCCCAGGTCGATGGAGATGCGCAGGCTCTGCTTGGAGCAGTCCAGGGACTTCCGGGACGACCTGCAATCACACGCCACTCACGTCAGCCACTCACGTCAGCCCGCGCACGGGCTCAGTCTCACCCGGAGCCACACAAGGGGGGATGTTGTGATTTAAAGCCAGAGAGAGGGGGATTTACAGAGGGAGGAGAACGCCCTATTGTTAAGGACAGTAGAGAGAGAGAGAGAGAAACCGAAATAGAGAGAAAAAGCGAAAGGAATAGTTTGCCACACTTAAACAGAAGAAAGGCTGATTAAGTCTCTAAACAGTTTTCCCCGCCTCACTCCAGCACAGCCAGTTAATAGAGAAATATGAGTACACAGTACTTTATACAAGTAACAAACAGTTACTTGTATAAAACAGAGAGAGAGAGAGAGAGAGAGAGAGAGAGAGAGAGAGAGAGAGACAGAGAGAGAGAGAGAGAGAGAGATTGAAAGTCCCAGACACAGTCCCAGAGGTGACTGACTTCTCGGTGTTGAGCGTGAGGTACAGGCTGCTGAGGATCTCCAGGTACTCCCCCTCCAGCCTCTTGTCCTTCAGTTCCCTGGACACGCTCACACAGTGCTCGTAGTAGATGATGCTCTGGCCGTACAGCAGCAGGTCTGCGTACAGGCGACTCAACGTCTTAGACACCACCATCTGACCTTCACGGGACAGGAGAGACAAGGTCAAACAGAGGAGCTATCACAGGACCAGCTTTCTACAATAGACCAGATGACTAAACCTTACTAGTACTTTAGAGTCTAAAGTACTATGTCATATGATCATTTAGCAGATCATTTGATCCAAAGTGACATACAGGTGTGAATTTGAACCTGCGAACGTTCGACAAATGATCTTCCACTCTGGCCATCTCAATTCCACTGCAGTGTTCTGCATTTGTGCAGTCTCACTCTGACTGACTGAATTGTTTGTTTTGTTTTGTATTGTATCCTCTCCTGCTCATGAATTGCAAATGTCAGGTGTCTAGCAAACTCTGGCCCACCCTGAATAAACGAAGGAACCAAAGTTAATGAACCAAACTTCAAGCTCACTGTGCAGGTTCCTAGCTTGCAGGGCGATGAGGAGGCCCATCTCATAGCAGAGCCTGACGTTCTGGCTCCGCCCCCTGTCCTTGTAGCTCCGCCCCAGCCACAGGTAGGTCTGCACGTGCTCCTCGTCCGTGGGGCTCTCCCAGATCTCCAGGAACAGACTCAGGGACCTGCAGCACAGAGACATGGTCAGGGTCATGGTCGGGGGTAGGGTTAGGGTCATGGTCGGGGGTGAGGTCAGGGTTAGGGTCATGGTCATGGTCATGGTCAGGATTAGGGTCATGGTCGTGGTCAGAGGTGGGTTCATGGTCACGGTTAGGGTTAAGGTCATTCAGGATCAGGGTTAGGCATGTGGTCCCGTTACGTGTTCAGGGTTTAAATGAGCGGACCTGACGAGGAAGCGCTCTGCCACAGCTGGTGCGCCCGCCCCCAGGGCCAGGCATCCCAGGTTGGCCAGGGCGAGGGCCTGGTTCCTCTGGTTGCC
This sequence comes from Osmerus eperlanus, assembly GCF_963692335.1. Taxonomy (NCBI): domain Eukaryota; kingdom Metazoa; phylum Chordata; class Actinopteri; order Osmeriformes; family Osmeridae; genus Osmerus; species Osmerus eperlanus. Next base: position 5,420,066 of record NC_085030.1, on the reverse strand, counting down.
ACTCTCCTGGGAGATCCGAAGGGCGCAGTGGAGGTGGTGGCCGGCCTCGCGGACGCAACCCTGCCTCCGCAGACACAGAGCCAGCAGGTTGTGGATCACACCCCTCTGGGTGGGGCTGTCTGTGCCCTGCAGAGACAACAACAGCAGGGTGTGAAGGAAGGTGTACACGGATGACGATTGGAATGAAGGGACTGATGGATGGATGAATGAATGGATGGATGGTGGTTGATGTGGATGGATGTATGGAGGGATTGATCATCACTGGGTGTCATTGTTCAATAATAGTGTTCCATAATGTTCCACAATTTTAACAAAAAGTCTTCAAAGCTGGTGCAAAGATATACATTGTGTGTTTTTTATATATATCTTTACTACCGTATGGAAAGAGAGGTGTGTTGGAGTGCCTCTCCAGTACCTGCAGGGAGAGCAGCAGGGGCCGCAGGGTGTGGAGGCCTCCCTCCGGCCTCCCCGTCATCACCAGCAGCCAGCCCAGCAGGACCGAGGCCTGGAAGCCCTCCTCCTCGTTGATGGAGGCCCCGGCCGCCACAGCCCGCTGGGCGCAGGGCAGAGCCCGCTCCAGGGCCCCGTACTGCTGGTAGACGCAGGCCAGGCCCAGGCACAGGTCCCTCTGGGTCTTCAGATCCGAGCCCTGCTCGGCCAGGGCCAGGGCATGCTGGAGGTACACCACGATCTGGGCCGGGAGGAGGGACGTGCCCTCCCTCCAGTGAGGGTTGAGCCGGACCGAGTTCCTGACGAACAGCTGGATCCGCTGGAAGGCCTCCTGGAGAGAGTGGTCCTGCCTGGTGTCCAGGCTGAGTGAGGCCAGGGCCAGGTAGGGCATGTACTTCCGGTTGTAGAGGCGGCAGAGGAGCCAGTTGAGGTCCAGCGGGGCGATGGGGCGCCCCTCCTCCACCGACAGGGTGACGGTGAGGAACTGCAGGCGCTCCACGAAGGCCAGGGCGTCCTCGCTCTTTCCCAGGAGCAGGAAGAGGCTGGCCGTCAGGTAGCAGACCCGCGCCTCCAGGTGCTTGTTGCCCTCCACCACCGCCCTCCTCAGCAGCAGGCAGAGCAGCTCGAACTCGTCCAGGGAGGTGAAGCTGTGGCTGGGGAGGCAGAGCAGCAGGGCGCAGGCCCTCTCCAGGGTCTGGGGCAGCTTGTCTGTCATGCGCTGCTTCAGGTAGACCGAGGTCAGGTTGGTGTACAGAGCGGTGAGGAGCGGGAGGTCAGAGAAGCCGTCCACACGCACATTCAGAGACTCCTCATAGTACACACGGGCCTGGCGTGACAAAAAAAACAAAAAACAAAAACAACATGAAAACACACGTCAAAGAGAAACCAGCAAGTATTTGGAGGGAAACCTCATCATCGTTAACCCTAGTATGTGTGAGAATATATGTGTGTGTTTAAGAGTTCCTCTCGACCTGGGAGTACTTGAGCTTCTTGGCGCTGAGCCTGCCCAGGAGGAAGCATGCCCGGCGGTGTGCCCAGTGCATCCCTGCCCGCTTGGCAGCTTCCCTGGCACCCTCCAGGTGACCCAGTAGATCCTCCTCACTCTGCCCTCCGAACATCTCCCCCAGGAAGGAGCACTGGAGGTCATACAGTGGCAGGAAGCTCTCCTGGAGGCGGGAATGAAGGCAGGAATGGGGAGGAATAAATGGATGACTCTAGAAATGGAGGATTGGATGGATGGTAGGTTGGATGGATGGATGAATAGATGGATGGGCGGATCAGTCTATCAATGAAAGGTTGGATGACTGGATGGTGGGTTTTATGGATATATAGATGGATGGATGGATGGATGGATGGTGGTTTGGTTGGATGGATGAACGGAAGGACTCTTATTTTCTACGGTTGATCTCTGACCTGGAAGTTACTGTGGTTCAGCAGGGTCAGCGTGGGGTCACAGAGCTCGCCCTCATCCCCCTCCCAGCTGGCGTCCTCCAGGAAGAGTGGAGGGTTGTCTTGAAACACGTCCAACTCCCTGAAGGTGTCCTCCAGACTGAACGACAGCAGCTCGCCATCGCGGCCCACCGGGTTCTGGGACTGATGGAGGGAGGGTCGGGGGGAAGGTCGGGGGGAGGGCTGAGAGACAGAGGCCCTTGGGGAGGAGTGGTAGGGGGGGGTGCCCCCACTCTTCTCTGAAATGAGGCTCTGGCGAGTGCTGGTGGGGGTCTTGGGGTCTGGAGAAAAGCGGGACAGAGATGAAGGTGGTGAAAGTCCTTAATATGTGTAGGTTCCACGCATAGTGACCATGTTTAGGGGACAGACATACCTTGTTTTGGTTGGTTCCGGATATATGTAAAGTCCGATTCATCCAATCTATCTAAAAAAAGACAATAAAATTAAACAGGCAAAACCTTGTTTTTCTCACGCTCCATAAAATGAAACGAGACCATGTCGACACAAACACACAGGAAGTACACAGGAAATATCAAGAAATGGAAGAATTGAAGCTAGTTAAACAGCTGAGCTGGTGTTGTGTTTGCGCTACCCAGCCGGTAGACAGTGCTGATGTCTGAGGAGAAGAGTCTGTCCAGCAGGCTCCTGTCGCTGGGCTCCGTGCTGAAGGGGTTCACCAAGGCCAGGCCTGCCCTCTCCTCCTCCGTCAGAAACACCAATTGTCCATCTCTGTCGGAGTCACACAAAGGGCGCATTATCAGCCATGTGACTCTCATTTCAGAGTCGTCAGCTCACGCACACGCACGAATGCAGGCAAACACACAGTAACACACACACAAACGAATACACAAGAACCAATGCACACACACATTAAACAAACACTCACACACACATTCCTTCACACACACACACACACTGGCCCAACCCTTGCCCTTCACTGTCGCTCACAGATAAAGAGAATCCCGTAGAGGTCAGCGAAACAGATAAATATCACACTAGTGCAGAGAACATATTTCCTGGAATAGACAGCTGGAGGGGTATAAACAAGTTTTATAATAGGCCTCGTCATTGACCTCATTACTAAACTGTATCAAAAGGCTCAAGCATTATTGTATTACTTTATATTGCAGTACATACGTCATGGAGCATGAGGGAAACCTTGTGTCTTTGACGTTTGACTTGGTGAGATCGTTTATAAATCAAAAATAAGTGAGTCAGAAGGAAAATCCCATTTATCATGTGAAACACAAACAAATAGTTCATATAATATACACACACACACACACACACACAAAGGCGCGTGCACACACACACACACGCACACACACAGACTCCTCCCCGTCCATCTTACAGTGGTTTGGTGTCGAGAGGCTGGACGTGGGCCTGGCGGACGAAGCCGAAGCGTCCGGTGGAGGAGTTGGTTCCTACGAACATGTCCAGTCCTCTGAGGAGCAGGCCCTGGACCTCCACCCTGTCCCCCCGGCTCAGCTGCAGGTCCTCCCCGCACACGGGGCTGTAGTCCTCCACCGCCACACACACACCTGTCACTGGATACATACACATGACACACGCGTGTGTTGCTGGACACAAACACACAACAGCAGTGGGAGACTGAAAGGTGGCAGGAGATACTGTACGGAGTCTTGAGCTCTGGAATGGTTGATGCTGTGTTGTGATGTGTTTAGCCGTTGGTACGTGGACACATGCAAACACCTTCTCGTACATGTTAGAATCCCAACGTTATCCAAACTACTGTTTTGATGCTCCTTAAAACTCACATTTCAATTTTCAAACATTTTCAAATCATCTAGGATTTTGCACGAAATCATACATTTGGTTGATGTGTATGCTAGTTTAGCCTGACTATCAAATAATTATCCAACTAACATGAAGCAGCTTTACTGACCTATGGGGTGGGGGAGCTGTCCTCTGTCACTTGCCGAGCCGCCAGCACAGCCAGGAAACTTCCTCAGGAACCACCTTCACAAACAGGAAGTACACCTCACACACCACGCCAACTGACAGCTACAAAAATGGCCACTCTGCTGACCCAAAAGAAGGTCAAAGGTCAGCTACATGAAATAAAACCGACTTCACGTACGGAAAACACTGAATACATCGGACATTTTCCCGTTTACACTTCCAGTTGAGCCTGGGGCTAGCCACAGTACCGCAACAGTGTCCTCGAATGCAAAACAAATTGGAAGGAGTCCATGTTGGGCTCAACCTTGAAACATCGGCTCGCATGCCTACATCGCCTCATCGCGTGGCTGACATTCCATGATTGTTTTGTGTGAGGAGCTGAGGTGACTCACTGGTAGAAGGGGTATGGCAGAGGCTGCATGGCGCTGACCGGCACCAGGCCGTGACGGCCGTCGGGCAGCAGGGTGCCCTCCCACATGCTGTCCTGCCCCGTGTCTCTCACCATCAGGAGGTCGTTCTTCCCGAACGCCAGCTCCTCCTCCTCCTCGCTCTTCTCACTGCTGCCGTACAGAGCCTTGGCAAAGAAGGAGCCTGCAGTGAGCGCGCGCGCGTACACGCGCAAGCATGCGCGCACACACACACATACAGAGAGAGAGATGGGGAGAGAGAGAGAGAGAGAGAAGGAGAGAGAGAGAGAGAGACGTACGCATGTTTGACTGTAATCTTGATAAAGATCTTGAACATTCCGTGCTGTATGATGGAAGTCACAACCACTATACAGTATATGCATTGCTTCAATCACCCGGGGGGTGTTTGTACTGTTCCCTGAAAGAGTCAGACATTTTCGGAGATTCAAGAGATAAACACAAAATCGAATTTTCTTTAGTTCAAGCAAAATACGTCTGCTGGTCACATTGAAAAGATTAGAGGTACTGTCATAAACTGCATCCGTGCAACAATGGCAGCCTTATTAACTCTACATGCAATGATGAATGACCCTCAAACCTACCCATTAACTTAATGCAATTCTGAGTGCTATTTGCTAACATGGCAGTCCTATTGTGACTTTCCCTGAGGCATTATGCTTGAAGAGAACATAACCACGTTAAGAATGCTCCTCAAGCCAATCAATAGACTAAAGAGGAGCGAATGTCGATAGACTTAGTAATGACTGTGTAAAGTCATATACAGCTCACCAGCAGCTGGAGGAGTAATAAAGGTAACAGGAGCAAACGTTTAGCTACTGCACAGGCTTCACAGTGCATCTGTTAGCATCTTTTTACCATTACAGTGTGTTTGCTCCATAAGACGATCTGAAGAGTGTGTTCCAAATGTGTTCACTGTCTATTTCATACAGTGTTAATAAAAAGGATGTTCATAAGGTGTTCTTGATATGTGTACATCGGCTCTTCACAACGTGTCCAAACGGTGTTGAGATGATGATCAGATCTCCAGAAGATGTTCAGAAGATGTTTCAAAGTAGGTCGGGAGGTGTTACGAGGGTCGGTCTCTCCTTACCCTCCTGTAGGAGCAGTCCCAGATACAGGGTGGCCAGGTGTTCCTCGTTCAGGCTCACGTTGATCTCCAGATCGCTGAGCAGCTCCGGGTCCAACCAGAAGGACTGGTCACACAGGAAGTTCTCCAGACAGCGAGCCACGTAGCCTAGAACACAAACACAATGGTACGTGTAAAAGACATCAGACGAGACCTGAGATCAGCAACTGAGAGAAAGAACTGTGAGAAAGGCACCAGCTGAAACTTTGGCCCCGATACGGATGTGAACGTCCTAGAAGACGTTTCAGAGCCTCTTTGTTGAATGTGTGTCGTTGTCGTCGCCCCCCCCCCCCCCACACACACACACACACACACACACTCAGAACCACAGAGACTGTAGCGTATGGAATCTTCCAGACATACCCAGAGCCAGGTAGGTGGAGAACTTCCATATCTCCTCCACAGTCTTAAAAGTGATCACAAAGCTGTCCTTCTCAGCGTGGACGGACAGCAGGCGAGCCGACAGGTCCTGCAGAGAGGAGAGGGGGAGCAGGATGGAGGAGCACAAGAGAAAGGAGAAGAGGAAGAGGGGAAGATAACAAGAAATGGGCTTTGAATGTTTTGTAAGGGACAGAGGCTGAACGTGTGAGGTTGACTTTGAGATGGGTCCTGACTGACTGACCTTGAAGAGTTGGATGACATCCTGGCTGTTGCTCTCCACCACTCTGAGTCTGGTGCGCAGTGCCTCCTGTAGGTCAGCGTCAGGTACTGCGCTGGCCCTCCTCCTCCCGCTGAACACCAACACCACGTCTGCACGCCAGAGGAGGGTGGTGCGAACACACGCCTCTCGTTACTAAACACACTCACAGGACACTAAACGATGCACTGAACACACTCTCAGGGCACACCAAATCTCGTCCTTAGCATAGCACTTACAGAACGCAGAACATTTTTCAGTATCCATACCCTGAGTTTGTTATTAGCAACAGTACAATTACCACTGTTTTTCAGTCACCATTACATCACTGGCCATAAACTCACAGTGTCCCTGTGGCTGCCGGATAAACAGTCACTTCATTAATTAGGACTAATTTGTTCAGTTACTTTGCGACTTGGATTCAAGCCATCTACAGTATAATTTATCTAATTGTGTGTCGTGTAAATGGAAAAACATCTTATCATCAAGTCCTAGAAATTGTGACTATTATCTATTTTGAGAGGTTAGCATACTTTGCTAACACTCGCTGAAACACTGACACAGTTAAACACCAGACACAATATTAAAATGAAAATCTTCAAAAGTGAAAACACTGTATAACTTAAAAGGCATGTAAGCACTATATAACTTCTAAGATGCTCTAAGTGAGCTCATGTTTCTGCTGAGGTGCTGAGTGGGTCTGAGTCTAGACAGTCTAATACAGCTAATAGGGCTCTGAGTGGATCTCTTTACCTCCATTAGAAAGAGAGGCACTCAGAGTTCTGAGGAAGAGTGGTGAAGGTACTGTGTTGGCAAAAAAAAATACTTCTTGAAATGTCAGTACATATGAAGCCTGAATGTCGCAGTGTGCTCCAGAACTATTATCCCACCTTTCTCCATATCTATGCATATCTGTATGTAAAATATACCTCCCATAAAATCAACTCCTTCTCCTTTCTGCTAACTTCTCATCTAAAGTCGTTCAAGTAGAATAAGTAATATCCTTATAGCCAAGACAGTGGGGATGCAAATAGCCCTGAACACTGACTCATACAGCGAGCCTCATATTCTGAAACAAGGCAACATTAAGCTGAGGGTGGACCTACCTGAGGAGAACCTCTCTCCCACCGCCAGCGACACGGTGCTTCCTCTGGCGAACGCTTCCTTCCTCTTCCAGTAGCTCTGAGACTCCTCCCCTCCTTCTCCTGACTCCGCCCCCGGACCCTCAGACTCCTCCCCTGACCCTGGAGACAGGAAACAGGAAACGAATGTTTAGCTGACCTTGGATTAGCTCTTTCAGTCAGTGGGTATACCCCGAGTAGTGGAAACAAAGATCAGGGATTTTTATCGGTGGAGAGCGAGGAAGGGGGGGAGGGTTCCTGGCTTGTGCTCTGTAAGCCAAAGTTTCCCAAATGCTGTATTAAGGCCAAAGTGTACATCACCACAGCTTAAGAACTGGGCTGTGGCTGGAAAAAGAAACAAGGATTTATAGGAGGTTGTAAAGCGTCTGAAGAGCGGATCCTCTCCCAACAAACCGACGCAGGGTTTCTGTTCTGGGGATCAATATGCAGGAAAGAACTCTGAGTCACCTTCCAGCTGTGGCCTCCTTGATCAAAACACCAGGCAGTAGTATCGACCCTGAGGTCTTCATCTGACACTGTGCTGGAGACTGCGGAGGTCACAACCAATGAATTGTAAGCTGTGGGGCATTACAGGGGCCCCATCTGGGGAGTCAGATGGCTGAGCGGTGAGGGAGTCGGGCTAGTAATCTGAAGGTTGCCAGTTCGATTCCCGGCCATGTCAATTGACGTTGTGTCCTTGGGCAAGGCGCTTCACCCTACTTGCTTTGGGGGGAATGTCCCTGTACTTACTGTAAGTCGCTCTGGATAAGAGAAAAATGTAAATGTACAGGGCTTTACATAGGGCTCTAAAGTGACTATAAACTGTATCTGTGCTTTGTTGTTCTTCAATGAACACATGCTCGTTCCAGTACATAAACAGGATCCGTAGTCTGACAGGGTTCCGCATCTAAAAATATCTCCATCATGGCCTGCTCTTGTGGCGTGGCGTGGCGGAGGTGTTTGGTCTGCGGTCGTCCGCGGTCTTCTCCGGGAACCCGGGTCCATTGTGCTTGAGAGGATGTCCCAAACACTTCCTCAATCTGTGACCAATGGCACGGCAGCGACGCTGAAACTTCTATTGAGCTTGTTTGTGTTGTGTGGGCCGCGACAAAATGAGTGATTTAGCAGTGCATCCTGTTGAAATGAACCCTTTCAGCAGGGCCCAATCATTTCACTGCTGTACACTTTACCTTGTGCCATGAGGTCATTTCCTGGGAAGTGCTCATTGGCTACTGCGAGCGTGTACGGGGGTTCCCTCCAGAGAGCATCCAGCTCAGCGGGAGAAATGTCTGTCAGGAAGGGGGGAAGGAAATTAGCGTTGCACACCACCAAACATGGTCGTGGGCAAATCTTACACATTTTTAATGACTTCCCTCCTGAACCCCATCCCCCCCGAAACAAACACAAACACACACACACCTGAAAGTACTTGGGAAGACAAACTAATAACATAAACAGGCCTCTGCCTTCCATACATGTTGTTCAATTCATTCTAAGAAATGGGAATACTAACTAAGTGTGAGAGGTCAGTTCAGGGTAAGGGGGGGGGGGGGGGGGGAGTGAGCTTGTACAGTACAATGAGAGCAGGGACTGGGACAGTGACATAGTTAGCTGGGGGTGGGCGGACATGGGACGCGCTGACTTGAAGCACATGCCAGACGAAACACAGCCCTGACAAACACACAGCTAGTCTGACATCAGCCAACACCCCCCCCCCCACACACACACACACAACTCCTTCCCCCTGCCTCTGCTCTGCGGGCTTCAGACAGCACAGTCAGACGACAACAGTCGGACAACAACAGTCGGACAACAGCACAGCCAGACTGGTTCAGTCAGAATGAAGCCTTCATGACCCAACGGTCATCGGGACGTCAATTACCGATTTGACGGTAGACAACAGTGTCTCATTCGTGCCACCTCTGCAGGATGAGACTGTATACCAAACAAACAGAGGTTTATTTATACACGACACAAAGCCACGATACATTCGCATACATCGACAGTCCAGTACAGTACACCACGACACAGCACAGTGCAGAGGACCCACTGAGACAACGCCATGCCACACCGAGCTACTGTTAGCACTGACAGCGTGGAACAGAGCACAGACAAGCAAACCGAGAGTACAGAACAAGGACACGACCATGCCGGTTACCTTCGTGGCTGTTTCTGTTGCCCATGCCTCACTGATATACAGACGTGTGTGTGTGTGTGTGTGTGTGCGTGCGTGAGTGTGTGTGTGTGCAGGTCCTTCTCATGGCAGGGGTGTGGTGGAGAACCACAGGGCAGGGTGGGACCAACCTGTGAAGCAGAGGCAGGGGGTGATGAGCCGGTGGCAGCAGGAGGAGGAGAGGAGACGTTGACGACAACAACACGCCATGCTGGCCAGCGCTCCCCAGCTCCCAGAGAGCAGTGCCATCCCATCAACTCGTCTGGATACCTCGATCGCTCTCTCTGTCTCCCTCGCTCTTTCTCTTTCTCTGTCTTTCTCTCTTTCTCTCTCTCTCTATGTCTCTCTCTATGTCTCCGTCTCTCTCTCGCTCTCTCTCTATCTCTCTCTCTCGCTTCCTCTCTCTCGCTCTCCCTCTCTCTCTCGCTTCCTCTCTCTCTCTCTCTCTTTCTCTCTCTCTCTCTCTCTCTCTCTCTCTCTCTCTCTCTCTCTGTGTCTCTCTGTCTGTCTCTCCTTTTCTCTCACTTCCCCCTCTTCCTCTCCGACCCCTTGCTTTCCTTCCTCCTCTCTTCCTGATTTCGCTTTTTCTGCCCTCACTTTGACTTCTTTATGTCCGGTACTTTCAACCCTCTCCTTCTCTCTGTCTCTCTCTCTCTCTTTCTGTAAGCTGTCTTTATCTTGCTTTGATTGTTGCTGACTCTCTGACTTGCTTTCCGTTCCCTCTTTCTGTAAATCCTTGTCCTCTGTTTCCCTCCCTCTCTCTCTCACCCCCCCCCCTCTCTCTCTCTCTCTCTCTCTCTCTCTCTCTCTCTCTCTCTCTCTCTCTCTCTCTCTCTCTCTCTCTCTCTCTCTCTCTCTCTCTCTCTCTCTCTCTCTCCAGTTGCTGCCCAGTCCGTGAATACACAAAGCACTCTGCTAATGGTATGTGTGTGTGTGGGCAAGCCTGTGTGGGTTTTGTGTCTGTATAGATCTCCAAGAGTGTGTAGAACCCGGCAGTTTGTAATGTGTCTGATGGTGTGTGTGTGTGTGTGTGTATGTGCGCGTGCCAGTCATCTCAGTCCTCACTGAACCAGAGCAGTGCTGATCCACTGTAAGATAATGCCACATGGGTGCTGCCCACAAGATCACCATGGTTAGAACTTACCCCCGCATTCAGCTGATGGCCTTAACTGAAGGACTGGTCTCAGACCAGAGTTTAAGGACTGACCTCTTCAGAATCAGAATCAGAAAGGGTTCCTTCACCCTCCACGGTTCTCATGGTGACTGCGTCAGTACTGAGGCAGGGGAGTCTGAAGAGAGTTGAGACTTTTGGATGCTTTTTTTGGAAGCTTTTCATTGGATGGGAGGTGGGGGGAGGGGAGTAAAATTCCTTCTGAGCGAGGTTCAGTGCGTGGGATTTGAGTTCCAGTTTGACCCCGCTGAACCGGTCACCCTTAACACTGGTGTTGAGAACGAGGTCAACCTGTCAAAATCATCCACTACATACCCCTGGTGTTGCATCTAAACCAGACCAGTCAGTCTTGAGGCATAACTAATCAATAACCCATCAGATCTACGCAAACACAAGGCTGTGAGCAAAAATAATCCTATCTCTCTCTCTCTTTCCGTCATCCAATGTTTTTCTCTTCTGAAACGTGGGGAGAGAGCCTGGTCCCTGTATCTCATAGTCAACCCTGTCGCCAAATGTTGCTGGTGAGATATCACACCAGTCTAGCCATGATGATTCAATCAGTCAGTCTTGTTAGACCGACAGTTGTAAACAGCTCCAAGGCGTGTCAGGACACAAACTCGCACTATTTACCAATGATTCACTGGGGACACAGACACACACACACACACACAAACACACAAACAAAACAAAAACGGACACACTTATAAACACACAGGCAAGCGCTTCTGCACACATACACACACATCACCCATTACCCATCAGACATACACATATCTTTAAACACACATGCGTGCACGCACACACACACACACACGCTCACACACTCACACAGTAGAGGAGAGAGAAACATCACTGTGTTCAGCAGCTAGGGCCAGTTATTCCCAATCTAATAAACCCTGTGCAGTGACAGCCTGGAAAACCTGTCTGTGTTCCTACTCACCCAGCCTCATTTCCAGACTGCTATATCTAAACACACCCCAGACAATCTCACCTACCAGACTCATAGAAAACACTATCAGCTCTATCCTAACAGAATACTGTAGACCAGCATACCGACAGGGTCAACACTGCTGTGGAGTTGAATTGTAATCTGATTACGGTACTGTACAAGTCACAATGTCCTCAAGCCCCGGACTGGAACACCTTGGTGGGTCACAGCCCCAAAGCCGTGTTTCGAACAGCTATTGTGCATCCAACCGTGGATGCTCTGCTGCATTAAACCAACCATCCGTCCAACCACGACAGCTCTAATCAGTGAGGAGGAGGGACATCACAGGAACCACGATCAGTGTGCTCTACCCTGTTCCGGAGTCAGTCGTCGTGGGGACGACAACACAGAAGGGGTTTTAAACATGGCCGACCACACGGTGGAGTTGGAACGTAGTTCTCTTCTAACATCTTCATGTCTGCATTGTGGCTTGTGTGCTGCTGTGGAAATGTCACACTGTCGACAGTTCACAGAAGTTTGTGTGTGCGTGTGTGTGTTTGTGTATATATGGGTGTTAGAGATGTGGGATGTGTGTGTGTGTATATATGAGTGTTAGAGATGTGGGATGTGTGTTTGTCAGAGCAAGGGAGCATGGGCAGAGAGGACCGTAACATGAGACTGGGTGTTGTGGACTCTAAGTTTAGCTTAAACCTGCTGGCAACACACACACACATACTCACAAAGAGCTGCAGGGAGATTCACTTACTAGAGCACGCTGGCAAATTCAAACTGCTAATACACAATACAGACACACACACACACACACACACTCAACAACAACACAGTAAATGATGGTCTATTGACCTGCTATTACCTTGCATTTATATTTTTATTGCATTTCTCTGACTAGGTAGTGTCCTAAAAGAAAGATAAACAGACACTTAGAGATAGAGGGTGTATGTTCTGTCAGCAAATTTGAATAACGTGAAAAACGTGTCTCAAAACATACAAACAGAGAAGTGGAAATAAAAGGTAGAAAGTATTGGAAAAGAGGGGTAGAGTACATGAAGTCTGAGAACAACAGATAGAAGATGAGAGAGAAAGAGCGAGAGAAACACAGAGTGGACTTTCAGACAAAGTTTTTCTTACCTCTGTCCTCCCTGCTCTCTCCTGTCGCTTCGTTCCTCATCAGACTGGAAAAGTATGTATCTGTGCGTGAGTGACTGACAGTGTGTGTGTGTGTGTGTGTGCTCACAGCTGACTGGCCGAGGTGTAGCACTCAGCTGCTTCCAAAGCAACAGTCATTTTCCCTTTCTGTGTAGGAGTGAAGGTATCGCAGTGAAGACAGAGTGTGGTGTGTGTGAAAGAGAGGGGGAGAGAAAAGGATTGTGTTTGTGTGAGAGAGTGTGTGAGAGAGTGTGTGTGTGTGTGTGTGTGTGTGTGTGTGTGTGTGTGTGTGTGTGAGAGAGAGCAAAACTATCCCTGACAGCAGCTCTGTCAGTGAGGAAGTACTAAAACTCCTCCCCTAACTTTTCACTGGATAGGAGCACATTTCTCCCTCTCTCTTTATATTTCTCCCTCTCTCTCTCCCCTCCCTCTCTCTTCCTCTCTCTCCCCCTCTCTCTCCCTCTCCCCCCTCACTCTCTCTCTCTCTCCCTCTCTCTGACCCCCCTGTACTAACTAACTCTCTCCCTCTTTCCCTTCTATTGAATGTTACATTTCCTGAATAAATTATTCTGTATCAGATGTCTTATAAGCTCTTGAGAGCATTAACGTCGATAAGGTCATCCCTAAGCCTTGCTTGAAGACTTTAAAAAGTCTGTATACTGTCTTGGAGAACTATTACAGTAAGATAACGTTCATATCGTAATGTTATTATGAACACAACGTTGCCCTAAACAAACGTGAAAGGACTGTAAATATTTTGTACTTCCTCATTCCATGTACTAATCTTACCAATCAGGTTGGACTTGTCAGCAATGAGATCATGTACACCGAACTGGCAAACTCTCAGCTTTATAATTAGCTTTGCCTTCCAAGACGATCATTGCATGTCTAACAAGTCTTCACAATGCTCACCCTTTATTATTCACATTGTCAACATTCCTCATGCTAATGTGTCATTACACACACACACACACACACACACACACACACACACAAGTATGCTCATACAGTAGGTAGACAAAGATAAAGACACACACACACACACTGTCCTACTCAAGCTAAACCGATCCTTGGCTTCCAGAGTGTCATCTCTTCTCCACCAATCACCTCTCTTGACCATTTCCTCACTGTCACTTCCTGGGCGGTGACCTGGCCTATCACAGGGCAGAGGATGACTTTCAGGCTAGCTGAGCTTTCTTCTCGTTTCCCCCCAGCTTGGTTAAATATAAACCCTGGAACTGATTGTGTCTCCACAGGCCCCAGTCAGCCATGACAAAGTCACCCTGAGAACACAATATAAGCTGGCACACATGTGACCATAATGTTGGCTGTGCAGGACACAGTCCCTCTGGGGCCTGTGTGTGTGAAGTGTGTGTGTGTGAGGGGGGGGGCAACTGTGTGTGTGTGTGTGTGTGTGTGTGTGTGTGTGTGTGTGTGTGTGTGTGTGTGTGTGTGTGTGTGTAGGAGCCAGATAGCCCCATTGCACGCTTAATTACAGATACACAGATTGCATGGACAGAGATAACAGCCCTTCAATGTTGGAGGGCAAGTTCGAGGAAGGTGTGTGTGTGTATGTGTGTGTGTGTGTGTGTGTGTGAGCGGCAGCTAAAGGCCGTGTGCCTGGACAAAGGACAGGGATTGTGGGGGTTAGAAAGGAATCCTAGTTGGACTGCTGACCAGCGTAAATGTGGGATTGTGTAACATTTGGACACATGACCCACCCTTAATAGTCTGTCAAAGCAAACATGGCGCTGACATAATGGCCTTGGACCATCACTTTTCTGGCGATGGAGACTCTGTGATAACTGATAACTAGTCCATATCTGATCTCACAGTAGATGGGACGTGTCCAGCTTTTTAACAAGAAACAAACTCCAACACAGACATTCTCAGCATGTAGCGTGCAGTAAAACAGCCCTCTGCCCAAAACAGAACTCCAACAAATGGGTATTTTCAAGGGGCACAATGATGATGTCATACGGTTAGAGTGACAGCTTAGAACAGTCAACAGAGGGGGGGGGGGGGGGGGTGTTGCTCAGGCTGGGATTTGAGGGACCAACGGGAGGAAGAGGGGGAGAACTCTTGCCCCCCTTCCCCCCTACCCCTCTGCCCCTGCCTCCCTGCCCTCAGGAAGACCAGCTTCCTGTTGTTCCCGGTTGCCAGATTGGAGGACAATGGCAGCGGCGTTGGTGTGACACAGCAGCACACGTACTACAAACACGAGATGCTTGTCACATGCACACACACGGACGGACACACATGCACACTCACACACACACGGACGGACACCCATGCACACTCACACACACACGGACGGACACCCATGCACATTCATACACACACGGACGGACACACACGCACACACACCATCTCCTTCACTGTTTGGAAAGGTTTGTCTTTCTGCTAAGATACCAGTTAAGTTACAGAGTGTCTCTGGAGAGAGAGTGAGAGAGCGAAAGGGAGAGAAAGACAGAGAGAGAAAGAGAGAGAGAGAGAGAGAGAGAGAGAGAGAGAGAGAGAGAGAGAGAGAGAGAGAGAGAGAGAGAGAGAGAGAGAGAGAGAGAGAGAGAGAGAGAGAGAGAGAGAGAGAGAGAGAGAGAGAGAGAGAGAGAGAGAGAGAGAGAGAGAGAGAGAGAGAAAGGGAGAGAGAGTGAAATGAGAGAGATCCTCTCACATCCCTTAATTGTCTTGTTTCCTCCAGGCCTCAGAAGTCTGGTTTCCTTTGAGCACACACACACACACACACAAATGCATCTACAATCTATACTCAGCATCAAGTGTAGTGAGAAAGTGGAATCATGAAGTTAACTGTCTCCAACAAAAAAAAACGAAACAATGACACACAAGTTCTGAATGGCTATACACGTGAAAATAAAGAGATTTAAATTAGTTATATTATTTTGTTTCATTTCCCTTAAATCTACTGCAGTTTCCCTGTATGTGTGATGGTGCCTATTTCATCTAACCACCAGGGAGCGACCTTGTCCAAGTTTTCAGGAGATGCAGGCGCACACAATGAACGCACCATAACATTCACCAATATACTGCCTTAACAGCAAATCAAAAAGTTGATTGTGCCAAAAAGTAGTAAATGAATGCTGAGGTCAATAACACTGATATTATTGGAAGGACAATATTGGTCTTTTTTCCAACAACTATGATCCAATAAAGCTAATTGACATACGGCACATTTCCAGAAGGGGGCGATATCAGCGCTCTTTCCAACACTAGAATAAAAACCCAGCCCTGTTGTGCGAGCCCCCGTGCGTCCCGACACCTCTCCTTCCCTGTGACCTCAGAACAAACACACTCTCCCGTTCACTCGCGTGGCTCACCGAACCAGCGCGCTCTCTGAGTGACGACGCTCACGGTTGGATGCGAGAGCTGGAGCGTGAGTGGTTACATACAGGCTACTTAGCGGGAAGAACAGCGCACGGGGCACACTAAACGAGACCCATTGGAATGAGACAGAAGCTAAACAACAAGGGTGGAATGCGCTTTAGCCACATTGTTCTGTTATCGGCATCGTTTCTCATCTGTGAACAACACTGGGCAGACACTGTCTGAGGAGGCTCGCAGAATCAGACACCCAACAGTGGGAACACCCTCTCTCCTCTTTTACTCATCCCCTTCCTTTTTGATCTCTCTCTCTCTTTCTCTCTTGCTCGCTCGCTCTCCCTTTCTCTTTCGTTCTGTTTGGGTCTATCCACCTCTCCAAAGCAAAGCAGAGCCAGTCTCGGGGATCCTTTTCTAGAGTGAAGCTCATTCACGGACATAGGAAATATCACGGTGAAAAAAAACCTTTGTCTGTTCTTTATGGAATAGTGCTGTCGAAAACTGTTTTGTTTTGGAAGAGAAGCCTCGAGCATCATGAGTACCAGCGGTAAGTCCATTCTTGCGCGCTCGTGTCCTCCCGGTCACTTTGAAGCGCCGCTCAAGCAAATACACCTATCGTGGGAAAGCAAGGGGATCCCGGAAAACTACAGAGAAAAAAAGCATGGTTACACCAGTGTGAAAACACATTTAATTTACATTTTAGTAGAATAACTGTTCTACCCACTGTTAAAGCATGATCGCTTTTCGCTCATCCTTAGTGTTTATGTGAGTACTCGTGTTATATTTGATACCTCTGTGATATCACATTCATACTTACACTGTTTAGGTTGAGGTCATTCATCTCTAGTTCACCACACATTGTTCAAAGACAAGCCGGGATGGCTTGGGGTATGTTAGACAGAGTAAAGGGTTGGTGTCAAATGTAGGGTAGCCAGTAAGTATTTCAGGTGACATCATCTGTTGCAATTCGTCTTGAAGGAGAATCTTTGGAATTATCCACCAGGCAGCTGTTGCAATATTTGACTTGTCAAGGCGTCTCTCTCTCTCTTTCTCTCTTTCTCTCTTTCTCTCTCTCTCTGCCTCTCTGTGTATCTGTATGTCTCTGTCTCTCTCTCACCCAGTCACACACACACACATGGACTATAAATGCTCTCTTTTCTTTGTCTCTCTAACTCCTTCTCACTGTCAACCTGTCAGTTATGTCGGCACCTCTAATGGGACATCCATCAAAACAGATTGATCTTCTTCTATTGTCCCGCGTCAGCATCATCCTCATCATTATCACATTGATATCACTGTTATCACCGTCATCACCCTCTTGACAATCATCCCCATTATCACCACCATAAAGACTATCATCACCATCATCCTCACCATCACCATCATGACTATATCATCACCATCTTCACCATCTTCATCACCATCTTCTTCATCATCACTGACCTTCCAACCAGTCTAGACCCTCAGTGGTCCCATCTCTCCTACAACATACTGATCTGTTAGCGATCAGATCTCAGATCAGATGACTTTCCAAGTTCAGCCCCGGGGTCAGCAGTCACCCAGCCAGACCACAATGACCTCAAACCAGCAGCTGACTCTCAGCTGCTGGTTGACTGGGCCAGAGGGCTAATCAGCAGTTCACACATCAAGTCATCTGTGTGTATGTGCAAGTGTGTGGGTGTGTGTGTGTGTCTGCCACGAGACATAGAGGAAATAGATAGTCAGTCTGATAGGATGATAAGTGACTGTTGTGTGTTTCCTGTAGTGCCCCGGCCAGTCTATCTCCTGGGCTACTAGGTGTGACTGCATAAATCATACTCACTTTCACTGGATGCAATACAGTTCCATATTCATTTAACATTGTACCTTCTCCTGCATGTATGTATATGTGTGCGTGTGTGTGTGTGTGTGTGAGAGAGAGAGAGAGAGAGAGAGAGAGAGAGAGAGAGAGAGAGAGAGAGAGAGAGAGAGAGAGAGAGAGAGAGAGACTATTTAGAATTCCTTAGTTAAGCTTTGGCATTCCTTTCTCAGCTGATGAGAGTTGAAGGGGCAATGGGAGAGATGTCACCAGTACCCATGGTCCTTGTACACACACACCATCCCTGTACACGCACACTCACGCACACACATCTGTGTGCCTCACAGCAGGCAGATGGCAGTGTGACATGTGTCAGTGCTCTGGCCCCAGGCACAAACACAGCAGGAACAGGAGCCAAGAAATGAACAGCAGTTTTTCTTCTCCTCCACCTTCACCCCCCACCTCTCCTCTTGCAACCTCCTTTCCTCCTCCTCTTCTCTCCTCCTCTTCTCCTCTCCTCCTCTCCTCTCCTCTCTGTTTTAGCCTGTTAGCCAGTGCTGTACCATATTTTATGCTACATTGGCTATGAGTGCCCGGTGGCCACAGACACATACAGAGTAGTTACCCAGAGTTCTCTCTGTCTCTCTTCATCTTCTAGGCCCTCCATTCATAATGGGCAATGAGCAAGCATTGTGTGAGAGGTGAAAGCTGTGTGTGTTTGTGTGTGTGTGTGTGTGTGTGCGTGTGTGTGTGTGTATGCGTGTGTGCATGTGTGTGTGCGTGTGTGCGTCTGTCCTGTACTCTATTTTCTGCCTGACTGCAGGAAGAGCAGCAGGTTAGTTGCGGGTGCGGAGTCTTTCTCTGGCTGATACACACACACACATCCTCACACACACACATCCTCACACACACAAACACACACACACACACACACAGACACATACACCCAATACCTGGACACATTGATGAATAAGGCCAATTGCACACAGTGTATTAGTGTCTAGACTCTCTACACTGTGTGCATATGTCTGTGTGTATGCATGATGTTGTATTGTGTGTGTGTGTGTGTGTGTGTGTGTCCATGGTACAGCAGCTGTGTGTGTGTGTTTCTGAGGAGTGATAAAACACATGTTGATCAATAAACTGATCATTGAGCTCAGGGACCAGAAGACCAGCACAATCATGAATCACTGGCAGTGCTGACATGCGGTTCCCCCCCCTCTCTCCCTCTTTCTCCTCTTCTCACCCTCCCTCCATCTCTCTTTCTCTCTCTCTTTCTCTCTCTCTCTCTCTCTCTCTCTCTCTCCCTCCCTCTCCCCTCACTTTCTGTTTCTCTCCCAATCCCTTTCTCCCCCTCTCTCTATCCCCCTTTGGCTCTCTTTTTATATTCCGCCATCTCTTTCTCTGTTTCTCTTTGTCTCTATTTTGCCTCCCATCTCTCTTTTACTGTCATTCTCTCTCCCTATCTCTCTCTCTCTCTCATGTTCTTTGCATCTGTCTGTCTCCCCCTCTCTTTCTTTAAAGGGGAAACCTGAGGACACATAGTTAGTTACACATTCGGATGGCTTGCCTGTTCTCTGCTATACAATCAGTCACCTTTAAACCTCAGATAGCACATGCATGTGTTTGGATTCTCTTTCATGCATGTCTGTGTGTGAGTGTCGTTGTGTGTCTGTGACTGTGAGCATATCCCATGTGTCTGTGAGCATGTGTAGCGTGTGTGCCTGTGCACAATGTATGTGTGTGTGCGTGTCTGCGTCTCTGTGTCTGTGCGTGAATGTGTCTGGGTGTGTGTGTATGGATGTGTGTCTGCGCATGCATGTGTGTTTGCATGTGTGTGTGCCTCTGCATGCATGTATGCAGGTGTGCATCTGTGTACGATGTGTGTGTGTGTTTGTGTCTGTGCGTGTCTTTGTATGAGAGGCCGTATAGGCCATAATTCATACTTGGTCTCACATACATGCCATGACCTCACATATATACCATTATACTCTCACATATATACCATTATACTCTCACGTATATACCATTATACTCTCACATATACACCATTATACTCTCACATACACGCCATGACCTCACATATATACCATTATACTTTCACATATATACCATTATTCTCTCACATATACACCATTATACTCTCACATATATACCATTATACTCTCACATACATACCATTATACTCTCACATATACACTATTATACACTCACATATACACCATTATACTCTCACATATACACCATTATACTCTCACATATACACCATTATACTCTCACATATACACCATTATACTCTCACATATACACCATTATACTCTTGCACATAAACTGGCATACTCTCTTACACACACAAAAATACCGTCTTATATGCACCATCATACTAAAGTATGACAATATATGTAAGAGACAAATAGTATGTGTGAAACAGAATGTTACTATATGCAAGAGAATAACAGGATGTGTAAGAGAGAATACTTATCTATGTGAGAGAGAATACTTGTCTATGTGAGAGAGAATACTTGTCTATGTGAGAGAGAATACTTGTCTATGTGAGAGAGAATACTTGTCTATGTGAGAGAGAATACTTGTGTATGTGAGAGAGAATACTTGTCTATGTGAGAGAGAATACTTGTCTATGTGAGAGAGAATACTTGTCTATGTGAGAGAGAATACTTGTCTATATGAGAGAGAATACTTGTCTATGTGAGAGAGTTTGATTGAAACGGAAGGCAGTTTGATTGAAAAGGAAGTAGTACTGAATTCTCAGTTCCTGATTGGCTTACACATGAAGAAGGATTTGGGGTAGATGTAGCTAACGCCCACCTTCCCTATCAAGACGAGACTGAGTGACATGATAAGATGGCAGAGAGTGGGCGGCTTAATGAAGCCATTGGACTCATTAATAACATTTTATTAACATTTTATTAACATTTTATACTCCAAATGCTGCGGCGTTATTGTAGGGAGGACAGACCCGTTCCTGAATTACGTTTTTACAGTTATTCCTGGGGAAATTATGGAATTAAATTACATATTAACTATACTAAAATACTTGTGCACAATAATATTTGCTAAATGTAGACGTTTTTAAAGGTTTTTAATTTGACCTCGAAGCCTTTTGTGAAAATGAGGCTAGTTTCACGACAGCGACTTTGGATGTATACTGTTAGCTGATTAGCCAGTACGAGTGAGATATGTATACAGTCACATTAACAAACCTCTTCTTTGTAAACTTAAATACGATGGGAACACATCACATTAACAATTCCAAAACGCACCACACGCCAAAGAATTTTTTTTGTCAAGCGTCTCTAAACTCAGATTCCGAGTCGGATCCATGAAGCTTTCGTTGCAGTGAATGGGTGCGGGCACTCATCGGGCATAGGGGCCTACACTCAAATAGGATCTTAAAAGTCCCAACTGGAAAATGTTGTGAACAGATTGACATCAAGTTCAGTTTGTGGCATTGAAGTTTAGGTTAATAGCCAAAGGTGTAAAGACCACTCGGCTAATTAAAGACGTCAACGGTTAAAACCCCAGTGCCACGGGACGGTATTCACACAGGCATTGGCTTTAATTTAAATGATAGTTTGTTTCATCAATTGAAAAACTGATCTAGGACTTTTGACTCAAGTAGTGGGGGTCGGTATAGCTTCCTAAACAACTATGGAATTCTACATTTGAGTTTTTTAGTGGATTTGCTTGAATCGTTGTCAGAAATGTTGGAATCAAAGACGACAGCCATCCACAGTGGCTATTTCTAACGCTAACGATGAAATGCGCCGGCTCTTCAGACCTGGATCAGGTGCATCACGGAGCGGCAGCAGCACTCTGTCAGGAGTCTTAACCGAAATACTGCGGAGTTTGATATTGGGATTGCGCCATCACTTGGCTGGCATTAAGACGAGCTCCTGACAGAGTGCTGCTGCCGCTCCTTGATGCACCTGATCCAGGTCTGAAGAGCCGGCGCATTTCATTGTCAACGTTAGCGTTAGAAACAGCCCCCGCGTATGGCTGTCGTCCTTGATACAACATTTCTGACAATGACGCCTTAGGATTTGGAGTATGCAAAATGTTATTGATGAATCCATCTTGTCATGTCACTCAGTCTCGTCTTGATAGGGAAGGTGGGCGTTAGCTACATCTACCCCAAATCCTTCTTCATGTGTAAGCCAATCAGGAACTGAGAATTCAGTACTACTTCCTTTTCAATCAAACTGCCTTCCGTTTCAATCAAACTCTCTCACATAGACAAGTATTCTCTCTCATATAGACAAGTATTCTCTGTCACATAGACAAGTATTCTCTCAAACATAGACAAGTATTCTCTCTCACATAGACAAGTATTCTCTCTCACATACACAAGTATTCTCTCTCACATAGACAAGTATTCTCTCTCACATAGACAAGTATTCTCTCTCACATAGACAAGTATTCTCTCTTACACATCCTGTTATTCTCTTGCATTTAGTAACATTCTGTTTCACACATACTATTTGTCTCTTACATATATTGTCATACTTTAGTATGATGGTGCATATAAGACGGTATTTTTGTGTGTGTAAGAGAGTATGCCAGTTTATGTGCAAGAGTATAATGGTGTATATGTGAGAGTATACTGATGTATATGTGAGAGTATAATGGTGTATATGTGAGAGTATAATGGTGTATATGTGAGAGTATAATGGTATATATGTGAGAGTATAATGGTATATATGTGAGAGTATAATGGTATATATGTGAGAGTATAATGGTGTATATGTGAGAGTATAATGGTATATATGTGAAATTATAATGGTATATACGTGAGAGTATAATGGTATATATGTGAGAGTATAATGGTATATATGTGAGAGTATAATGGTATATATGTGAGAGTATAATGGTATATATGTGAGAGTATAATGGTGTATATGTGAGAGTATAATGGTATATATGTGAAAGTATAATGGTATATACGTGAGAGTATAATGGTATATATGTGAGAGTATAATGGTATATATGTGAGGTCATGGCGTGTATGTGAGAGTATAATGGTGTATATGTGAGAGTATAATGGTATATACGTGAGAGTATAATGGTATATATGTGAGAGTGTGATGGTATATATGTGAGGTCATGGCGTGTATGTGAGATCAAGTATGAATTAAGGCCTATACGGCCTCTCATATCTTTGTGTGTATGTCTGTGCACGTGTGCATGCATGTGTGTGTGTCTGTGTGTGTGTGTGTGTGTGTGAGGGGTATGATATAAAACAATGGTGGATGGCGAGCTGTATCAGTTATGATAGCCACTCCCCCACCTCATCGGTAGAGCCGTCGGAGCCAGAGCCAAGCATCATCTATCACGGCTCCCACGCTATGTAGTTCAACCACTGACTGAACAAAGGAAGAATGGGCAAGCACACACACACCTACACACAGACATACTGTACACATACGCACACACATACGGTACATACACAGACCTGACATTTCCCATTCTAGCTCTCTGGTCCTGCATCCAGACAACACCCCCCCACCCCCCCCCCCCCCCCCCCCCCCCCCCACCCCCCCCCACACACACCCCCACCCCCATTGCTTGACCTTGGATTGGGTTGGGAGTGAGTGATCATTCAGTCTGTCAGGGACAGTTTGACCCTCTTCTCCTGCCGTAGAACAACGGCGTGTCGGTGATGTCACTGGACACTCCATCACTGTCTGATGTATGGTCCCTTCCAAGGTCCAGAGAGAGGAGAGAGAGAGATAGAGAGAGATAGAGAGGAGAGAGAGAGAGAGAGAGAGAGAGAGAGAGAGAGAGAGAGAGAGAGAGAGAGAGAGAGAGAGAGAGGAGAGAGAAGGAGAGAGAGGAGAGAGAAGGAGAGAGAGAGCATCTATTTGAATGAATAGTCATAACACTGTTGGAGGGAGACAGTCCACTCTGTTTAAAATATTCAAATGACAAAGGTCAGTGTCTAAGCTTCTTTAGGCTCATCTACCTGAGTGCTTCTGTTACAGTACGACTCTCTCTGTCTGTCCATATCTCTCTCTCTATCTCTCCCAACCTCTGGGCTGAGAGGAGACCAAGGGCAGGACCTGTCAGCTCCAATAGACCACAATCCCCTGTGACGGCGAGCTCCCGGCAGACTGGTCAGGTCGCAGGGCTGGAATAGCAGCAGGCATCCCAGGCCCCAGGAACACCAGCTGGTCCAGGAGCAGACCTGGACACCTGGGCTCCCACAGCCTCACACACTGGCCTCACACGGTCTGGGC
Source organism: Osmerus eperlanus (assembly GCF_963692335.1). NCBI lineage: Eukaryota > Metazoa > Chordata > Actinopteri > Osmeriformes > Osmeridae > Osmerus > Osmerus eperlanus. Next base: position 5,396,105 of record NC_085030.1, on the reverse strand, counting down.
TCACACGGTCTGGGCTCAGCACCTGTGGCCCAATCTGCTGCTTTCCACCTGGAAGAGTGGAAAGCACACCTGCGTGTGTGCGTGTGTGAAGTGAGGGGGAGATGTTGTGTGTGGGGAGAAAGAGGTGCGTGGGTGAGGTGTGTGCCTGTGTATGTGTGTGGGTTGGTAGAAGGTTGCATGGATGTGTGCATGTGTGTTTTTATTCTAGGCTTTGTTGTCTGATTCGCCATGCGGGGAGGAGGGTGTTGTTTGAAGTTGTCTGGCTGGGTTAGGAGATTACCACAGGCTAAATCCTGGAAACTATTCACTGACTTCAGAAGCTAGATAGGACTGTGTAGATTAGAAGAGGGGTTGAGAATGACGAACAGACAGATCAACAAGCCAATCAGAGTTATTACCACTCCTCGATGCTGTGAGAGCCATGGATTCTGCCTTAGGGCTGGAGGAGGGGGGGGGTGAAATGTTCCATTCACCTGGGACACACCTGTAATCCCAGGGATTATAAACTGCGTTGTCACACACACACACAAACTCTATCAAACACACTGGTCTGCCCTAATCCCAGTTTACCATACTTCCCAGGTCTATGTGGGATAGCAGATTATTTACCTCAGGTTCAGATTAAGGTTAATCCATCACCTATTTACTGCACCTAGGGCCTCTCGCTCTGATTATGTCAGGATTAGACACTACAAGTTTCCAGACCCTTCTGTAAGGAATACAGCACACACAGAATAACTCCATAGCTAAGGACTGTGGGAAGGTGAGGCCGTTTAGTATTATTTTGGTGCTGTGTTTCCTGTGTGGGAGAAGTGAGGTATTGTAGAAGTGTGTGTGTGCTTCCTTTGTGACTAATTCCAGACATTAAACCACATTACCCTCAGTTCACACCTGATAAGATCAGCACTCTATTAGCCCAGATGCTGTTCTCAGGGTCCTGTGTCCCAGAAACAGTCTCACACTCACTTACTTTCTCTCTCACTCTCTTTATGACACATCCACACACATTCTCTCTGTCATTCATCCATTAACAAGCACGGGACAGGACCGGTTTACTGGGGCACTGGTGGACTGGTGGTCTGGGGGACCAGGGGACTGGGCAGGGCTGGGCAGGGTAGGGCTGATCAGGACTGGGGGACTGGGCAGGGCTGGACAGGGCTGATCAGGACTGGGGGACTGGGCAGGGCTGGAGAAGACTCGGGGACTGGGGGGCTGGACAGGGCTGGGGGAATGGTCAGGGCTGGACAGGCCTGGGGGAATGGTCAGGGCTAGACAGGGCTGGACAGGGCTGGCAAGTGGGCGTTAAGGATCTTTCTGGCATTGTGAGGAAAACAATGGACTGATAGACTCTGTGGGAGAGTTGGAAACACATTCACATACTGGACTCACCCACACAGCTATGCATGCAAATGCAAACACACAGCCAAACACACACACACACGCACACACGCACTTCTGTTTGAGAAAGACAGACCCACGCATTTTCCTCCCCTGACAGTTAAGCAAACAGACAGACAGACAGACAAGACAGGCAGGCAGGTGATCTAATATAATTGAGGACTCCAGTGTCTTGGAGTCCTCTCTGTCCCGGTTAATGTAAAGTAACCTGGTGTATAATGAGGTAGTGAGATCTATATCAACCTCCCACACTACCACTGACTCAGCAATAGAGAGAGAAATGAAGGAGAGGGAGGAGAGAGAGAGATGCTTCCAGAGGTGTCAGACAGATCTGCAGTAACAGCTTCACGGCACGTTAGCGTGGCTCATCCTTATCTTATTGGACGACTGTGAAGTCCTCCTTCACAGCTAACAGGATGCTCGCTCATCATGACTGGCCCTGACAGCCTACTGTATGGTTCCTTCCATCATCTCTCACACTGTCCTTTGCTTCTCATCATCACATTTGACAGCATATCTTGAATTCTTACGGGTGAAAATACGTATTGTCTGACCCGTACCAAATCGATATGAAATCTATTTGTCTGAAGATTACCCTAAGAATGACACAGCATATGTTGTAGGAGTGTCTAAAAGTGCATGATGGGAATGTTCTGGTTGTTGTTGTGATTGATTGTACTGATTGGTTTAAGTGTATGATCTGCTTGTCTCCAGCAGTACCCTATCAGCAAGGCTCGGTGGGCGGGGAGAAGAGCTCTGGACCAATCAGATGCCAGCGTTGTCGGGAGGTGTGTAAGGGGGAAGTTGTGCGAGTCCAGGACACACACTTTCATGTCAAGTGTTTCACCTGTACAGGTAGGTGCTCAATACACACACAAAATGACCAACTGTTGCTGAAAAAAATGAATTTTGGACGACTATGTCTGCTTGTTTACAATTGACCTACATACAAACACACACACACACACACACACATACAAACACATACACACACACACACACACACACATACATACATACATACATACACTTGAGGGAACCTTAATAGGGGGGTTGAGCTCCTGCTAAGGTGTGTATATGTGTGTGTGCCGCATATATTGCACTCTTAGGTCAAGGGTTTATCGTAGTGTTACACACACTGATGGTAATTAAATTCCTCAGCTTTAGTTAGTACCTGGTTGAAGCCGGTATATTACAACATTATATTACATAACCTACTCAGAAGCTACCAAGTATAGCTTGTCGCTCTCCCTACAACCAGTCTGTTGTTTTGTTGTTTTATGTTTGTACATTGCAGAAGCTACGTACAGCACAGGACATCTGTGTATGCAACTCACCGAAGAGTAATTAGTTTAGAGATGAGCTGTCATGATATGCTATCTCTCACTCTATACACACACACACACATGAGTTGTGTGTGAGTGTGTTGCAGTTGGCGTTGCTGTGGTAACCATGTGAAGGGGGCTCCCTGGCCCTGGTTGGTGGTTATTATCAGCATCACTGTGGAGCCATCAGCCAATAGGAGAGCCCCATCAGAGACCCAGAGACTGGATGGAGTTCAAACTAAGAGAGAAATACAGAGAAGGAGAGAGAAGGAGAGAGAGAGGAAGAGAAGGAGAGAAAGCGAGTGAGAGGGGAGAGAGACTATAGCTGCACTGACTCTCTCCCACTCTTCTCTCTCCACAGCTGTCTACTCCTCAAACTGTTTAGCTCCTCCCCCCTCCCTGCGCCCTCCTTTCACCCCCCCCCTCCCTCTCTCTATCTCTCTCCATCCATCCCTCTCCCTGCCTTCTCTGATCCAGACTTTTCTAGGCCTTTGTTGCTGCTCTCCATTATACTCTTGCTCAATTACTGAAACAGTTCGAGTATTCAGCTGCGGTA
>NC_085030.1:5363573-5392626 GCF_963692335.1 Osmerus eperlanus | reverse complement strand
CAGTAGTTACCCTTTCCTGGGAGTAGAGATGTCGAGGAGTGCATTAGAGATTATAAGCAGTTTCAACACAGGCAATGACAACTCTATTAAACAATGACATAATGTTGTTCAATAATAAAAAAGGAAAACATTGCCAACAGAAAATCAGGGCTATGATCTGAGCGAAGTGTGTTTACAGAAAGGTTCGTTGATTGGATTCTTGAGTTCAATCCTCAAGGTCAATGGTAGACGAGAGCAGACGATAGGGGATCAGGGAGAGAGTCTTACCTGGATCATCCTCGTCTCGCGGAACCTTCTTGAAGCAGTCGTTGAGCGACAGGTTGTGTCGTATGGAGTTCTGCCAGCCAGCCTTGCTCTTATTGTAGAAGGGGAAATTGTCAGCCACGTACTGGTAGATCTGGCTCAGAGTCAGCCGGCGCTCAGGGGCCCCGTGGATCGCCATGGCGATGAGTGCAGAGTAGGAGTAGGGGGGCCGGACCAGCTTCATCAGGTCCTCCTGAGAAGGAAGGGAGAACCAGCCTCCCAGCTCCCCTCCAGGCCCCCCGGCCCCCCCGGGCCCCAGGTAGGGCCTCTGCATGCCGTAGTGTTGGGGGACGAATGGGGGTCCGGGGTTCCCAGGGGGCCCGGTGGTGGCCAGATAGGGGGGTGCGTTGATGCCCGAGCCATTGAACCACAGATAGGGGTTGTGGGTGGAGCTGGCGTAGTCGCCCAGGTCATAGGTGGACGGGGCGGTGCGCTGAGGGCTGGGCAGGGAGGGAGGAGGATAGTAGCAGTCGCTGTACATGCTGAGCTCCGGAGGCTCCTGGCCCAGGCTGGGAAACTGGGGGCCGCAACGGGGAGGTGACTGGTCCTGGGGCTCGAAGGAGGTCATAGTTTGGAGAGTGCTCACCTCTGGAAATGTCCTCTGTTGTCCTCCAGCTGCTGTCCTTGACACCAGGAGGGAGTTCCTCCCTGGACGACCTAGATTTTTGTTCTGTGATTTTCAAGTTTTCTGAGATCCTCTTTTATTTCTTCAGGTCACTTGAAGTCAGTGTTCATTTCCAAGGAAAAAATTCAAATATTTGATCTGGCTTGTCCCTTATCTCTCTCTTTCTTTCTCTCTCTCTCTCTGGGTCTCACACTCCACCCGTATTTTTCTCTGCTCTCTACCTGCTACCTAAGGACGGTTGCCCTTGCTGTAAGTCAAAGCTGTCACCTGTCACACCTGTTTTATCTGTTTCCTTGGGGACACCCCCTGCCTCTTTTGATTGGTTGTTTACCCAGGTGAGCAGTTTGACATTGCACTTTTTTTGGTCAGACAAACTGCTGAGTTTCCCTCTAAGCATCCATGTATTACACTCATTTTATTATTAGTATTAATACATTGCAATCATTGTGATATTACATTGTAATGTTATAATAATAGTACTGTAACTGTAATAACAAGTTATCAGGCTGTTATAAAAGTTTTTTCCAGATCTTGATCATTTTAAGCGAATATCTGCATGTAGGCTACTAAGTGTTTTTGAGTCATCAATAGCCTAAATTACTTCGGTAATTTAATTAACAGTAGGGGGTGTTGTGTCAGAGACCCGGCTCACTTATAAAGGCTATCCTGGTAGGAAAATAAGTAGGCTACATAATTGTTTCCCAGTGTGACTGTTCCACATTTCTGGCGCCATCATGTGGATGAATATGAAAGCAAAAGCAGCTTTTTCTTTAATTTAACACGCTGTTGACTAACATTTTGCTCTGCATTCCAAACATCCCAATATCTACAAATTTTGGAATTTTACCAGTTTCCCGCTTCGATTCCATCTCTTGCCTGTGCTCGAGGAGATGGATATAACGGAATAAAAAGCACGTCAAATTATTTGATCAGCGGCATAAACTGTAACGTTAAACATAAAGACTTATAGCCAATTAGTATACCTAACGCTAGCTACTGAACTTGCCTAGCCTACTTAACTTGTCAATTTGTTTTCTTTTCACTTTTAAAGGTAAGAAACAGAGTCTATCTAGTTATAACCAGTGGTCCAAATGTTGCCATTTGGTAAAGTGCTTAAAAAGCTACGTAGAAAAAAAGCTACTGTACGTAGCTACTGTCCTGTACTGTAGCCTACTATAAATTATAGTATAATATTTATAATATTATAGTATTTATAATATTATAGTACAGTAGACTATAGCTATATGAAATAGCCCAGTACAGTACACCTGCCTACTTTGAGTCGCTGAAACAACAAATACTGTAAGTGATTCGGTACAGTAGCTAGATCACACAGCTCGCTAGCTTCGCTGTTTTGTCAACGACAACTGGCTTTCTCACTAGCTAGTACAACTGGTATCTCCAGACCAGAATATCGGGTTGACTACAATGGCCGACGTTTGTCCATCGTCTGGCGAGTATACAGAGGACTGCGGAGAAGAGAGGATACAGCAGAACAAGGACTTAGAGAGGATGATTGAAGACATGGAGAATATATCAGGTGTTTGCTTCTGGAACCATACAGCGATTCAGATGATAATTCCCCACTTGTGTACACAAACAACCGCCTGCCATCCACCGATAGTGCCCTGTTCTCCCTCTGCCCAACTGTAGTGCATCTGACTTGGTTGGCCTATGACATGGTGGTGCAGCGGACCAGCCCCGAACTGTCTGACTCTCTCAAGAAGTTCGAAGAGGAGTACCTTCGCTGCAAGGCTGCCATCTGTGACTCCATAGGCCAGGACCAGGGGGCCTGCCTCAGGGATGTGGAGCAGTGCCAATTGCAGGAGCCCGGTTTTGACATAGCGATGGAGGAATGCCCAAAGACTGTGGATCACACAGCCACCTCACCTCCTGCAACGGATGTGCCCTCAACGGATTAGCATGTATACATCAGCAGTCTGTTTACACTGTTATGGAATATAGTCCAATCTCTGTAGCTGTGCAGGGCCTGGGATGGAGACCATGTCACTCACAAACAGGTTCTCTAAACGTTTGTCGTTTCGACATAGTTTGACATTGTGCTTGTTGTTTTTTTTCTCGCACGGAATAAAAGGAAAGTTCAAAGTACAGTGTCTGCACATTTATTCGGCCAAAGTCAAAAAACACTATTTGATAGAGACATCGATGCAAGAGCTACAGCTGTTGATGCCTGTGCCTCTGACTGTCTTCCAGATGGAGCGAGCAGAGAAGAACTCAGAGGAAAGTGACCCGACCGCCCGCGTTGACCTGCAGCACGTGCTGAGAGGGCTCCACTCCATGTCTGAGTGCATGGACAGCCTGGCTCGTATGTCTGTCTCGTGTCTATCACACTTCTTTTACACCAGCATATCAGTAGGATCTCTTGTTAGTTTTTTTCTTCGGCAGAATGGAAAATTACCCCAAAGCTTAGCAAAATTGCAGACATGCAAAGTGCATGACACAGAATATCAGGTCGCAGAACACCTGAAACGTTATGCCTGGCAACGCCCATATTCAAATTTTCCTCCACCAACTGATGGGCTGTCCAACCTCGTTTCAGAGGTTCGGGATCTGCCGTGTAGTATTACGATGACTGGCAGCCAGTCGCCTTGTCGTTTTTGAGAGGCGGGTTAATGGACGTATCACACGCTCAACAATTCCTTATCAGATGGATTATCGCTTTCAGGTGTCTCATATGTTTCACTCTGCCACCGGGGACGGTTGATGGGAAAGCTATTAATCAGCACTGGCAAACACCCGGCAACCATCCGCCCATTTCTGTCTCCTCCCCAGGCCAGAGAACATATCAGTTTTGTCTCCTATCACTTTCAGCCCCCGTAAACACAACCAGAGTCTTGGCTCTTCAGTCTGACAGTCTGACAGTCTGAGGCCTGTTTGTGATAGTCACACAAGTATGACCTGACGGCAGTTTGGAACACGTCCTTCTGATTCGCTGAACTGGGCGGCATGTGCTCGCGTGATGTGGGAAGGTATAAAAAACCTGGCTGCGAAACCAGGAGATCACACGCTCACTGACGGTGGAAACCTATTGTAGAAGAGACTCAAACGTGTGAATGACAAAGGACCCCTGTGGGATCAGTGAATTTGGAATAGTGGTTAATGAAAGGAAACGTGAGACCCTGTGACTGTATGTAGGAATTATTGTAGTTTTTCAAACCATTTTTCAAATGTTGAGTCATGCCCAACGTTTGAAACAGTAAACGTTGTAGGCCTACTGTATGTATGTTTTTACTGTCCTGATATTGGGAGGTTTCCCATGACATTGTGTCCCCCAGTGCGGACCCAGCTGAGACAGTGTGACCTGATCGTGTGCCTCAGCCATCCTGACAAGATGGCTTCCCTGGAGAGACCTGAGGAAACCTGGCCCGACACTGGGACCCGCTCCGAGGAGTGAGGAGGAGGCAGGGTGGGTACAAGCAGGAGAACAACAGACAACATCAATCATATATGATGGAACATCTTTAATGATGGAAACGACTAAATTCACAGTGCAAATGGGTGGGGGGGGGGGGGGCTGAAGAACTGACACCATAGGACATAAAACATCTCCGTAAAAAAACAACAATTTACAACATACAAGATTTTGCTTCAACTCAACACACACAGTCCGCCCGGTGCTGTTGGGGGGGGGGGGGGGGGGTAGGGCGGTCATCGTCCGGCGGGGTACAGCAGGCAGGATTGTCTCTGGGCACTGGACTCTCGCTCCATGGCGTTGATGAGTATGAGGGGCGTCTGCGCGTGCTGGCCAATGATCTCCCCGACCGTGGGTAAACTCTGCAACACAGCGCACACAGCACACGCCCCCCCCGCTGTCAGCACCCAGAAGCTGCAGGGACGACCCCGCGGACGACCCCACGGGCGCACACATCCCACCGCGTCACCTCTCAAACTGAACGCTCTGTCGTCTAACGATTATATTCAGATGCCACCATAGGGCTGGGTCCCATTCACGCAGGTTGAAAGGGACCCAGGTCATGGCGGGTTGGTCGTGGTCTGGTTTACCTGGAAGCCGTTCAGGCCCGTGCCCAGGGAGTATTGCCCTCCTTCCTGACGTATCTGGATGTTGTACACCTTGTCAAGGAAGAGCACCATGAGGGTGTAGGGCTGTTCAGACAAGCCCCTGGAGCTGTCCCTCACCAAGAAGGCCCCATCCTGACACACACACACACACACACACACATGAGAGGAGGACTACATCCCGAATGACAAACGGCAAAGCGAAATGTGTTTCTTGCCAGAATGGTTGACGGTATGCGGCTGTGTTGGTGTGTCGTCAGGTTGCCATAGCAGAGAGGGACCAGGGTCTCGTCCTCACCTGGTTGATCCTTCGGAGCAACATCTCAGCGTGCTGCCTGCTCATCTGACCTCCATACCAGCGAGGGTCCATGCCCTGGAGGCATCACCATGGAGACAGAAACACACGGTTGGTTAGCGCCGGCCGACGTTCTCTAACCGCTCATGTTCCTGGTCACCCGTTGGATTGTGCTTGGATGTAATTAACCAGTTTCATTTCGAACATCAATAAACATACATTTACCAGTTACCTACGAGGGTATGTAACATGTGGTGCAACATCGCCATCTTGTGTCTAAGTGGCCTCAGTTACACTTTATCCTAGATCAAAAAAGTCGAGCTTTCACAGCACAAGGTGAAGCGCATAACTCATCTGACCGTGCTCGGTCCAGCCTGGGGAACGTTGTGTTGAGACGAGGGCAGGGCAGGGGGGGGCAGGGCAGGGAGGGGCAGGGCAGGGGGGGGCAGCGCAGGGAGGCCCGGAGTGGACCGGCCAATAGCGGCTCTGTGAAAAACAAGGTGACATATCTTAGATAACCACCTTAACCTGCCTACACACAGGCTCAGGTTCTGCATGGTCTCAGTGGTTTGTTTGTTTTTTTGGGGGGGACGGGGACGGAAGCTTCCAGGAAGCTTCAGTTAGCTGTGGTAACTGAGCTGTGGGTTTACCTCATGTCAGGTGGCTTCAGGGCCATCAGCTGAGCAGACAGGCTCGCACCAGGGTGCGGGAAACCGAAAGGACTGCCATCTCCTGGACACAACATGAAATACCACCTCAGCATTGGCTGAAAACCACACACACGATCGATACAGCAGTCTCATTTCGCAGGACCTGGTCACCTAATCTTCTTGTACGACTGCATTTTGACATTTTGACAACAGAGAGACGTGTGTCAGCAAGTAGATGAGCTGAGTGTGTGGGGGTCTGCGTTGCGGGGTTACCTACTGGAGATAGGAAGGTCTGTCCTGAGGGCTCCGGCTACACATGGCTTCCTGCTCCGGTCCACCTGGGGAACAGCGGGGCCTGGTGGAGCTGGTGGGAGGGGACGAAGAGGACCGGCGTCACCCAAACGTGTGTGACCACACAGCTGTGCATCCTGCTGGGGTCAGACTTACCTGGGCCCGCCTTCGGGAACAGTCGCTGGGGGGCGGCGTTGGCCCTAGGTGGGGTCGGCCGGGCGGCCTGTCGGCAAGAAAGGGTTTGATGGGTGATGTGAAAAGGGGGAGGAGCGGGGAGGGGAAGTGTGGGTGTGAGGACGGCAGCGGGGGAGGAGACTCACGCGGGAGGGAGCCGCCCCCTCCGGGCGCTGCGGGGGCCTGGGGGCCCAGCCTGCCTTCACACAATCTGCACACGCATCAGACACACACGTATAGACACACACACACACACACAAGACTCGCAGATGCATCGTAATAATATCATCTGCAGTATTTCAGGAGGAAATATGTACAGTTTGACCTGATGAATCACCCGCTCAATGCCCTTGTGTCCTCACAAATTGGAACAAGTCGAACTATTCCAGGTGAACCTTTCACAGATGAACCCGTTTCAAAATATATATCTAATTAGAAAAATACATCAAATACAGACCAACGCTTTTTTATTATTATGTGTTACGGCTCAGTGAGGAGCACAGTGTCCGGTCCCCCGTTGCGGTTCCATACCTATGTAGCGGTCGTCCCCCAGGGGCTGAGCCAGGCTGCGAGCACGAGGGATGTCCTCCCTGTTCTCCGAGGGAGGCTGCTCGTAGTCCTCGTCGCTGCTGTCCCGCCCTCCGCCCGGCTCCTCCGACAGGGGACACACGTAGTTCTCCTCCAGACTCTCATAGTCATTGTCGCTGTCATCCTGGATGGGAGGACAGGCGGAGGTGGGGCAGACACGAAGGGAACACGACCACAGACACAGGGGGTTGTTCGAGTTGTAAAGCAGCCCTCCTGCTGGGCTGTAACTGTTCTATGATCTCATGCGTAGCCCCAAAAACTAAACAACAGAGTTGACAAACTTACAAACTCCTCACGACCCGATATTTCTTCCTGTACAAAGTCTACAGGAAGAAGAGGGAGATAAGCAGTGAGAACAATAATATATATACCTTTTGTTTGTATCCTAAACTATGTTCATATAACCAAAGTTAATAGATTTTAATAGTTTGGCTGTACAATACCTTGTTGATTGTACTTGTGTTCTGTAGGTCTGTGAGAACAGGACACAAGGACATATCACATAGTATTGAATGAAGTGGTTAATTCATCAGGTCAAACAAGGAATACAAACTGCAGCAAATATTGAAAAGTGTTGTCTCACCTTCGTCCAAAGCCTCTCTTCTCTTCTCTCTTATTAATCTCTGTACATATCCTAGTGATGATGCTAAAATACACAACACTAAGTAGTTACAAACCAAATACATAAGAAATACTTAAACATTTCCTCAACTCCTCTTGCCTGTCTTGTGGTTTTTGTAACTAGAGCAACAAAAATGACACTTCCTCCTCCGTACATTGAAACTAAACTGATATCACAGTTGATAATGCTGGCCAGTCTAATGACTGTTAGCAGCAATAGTACAGAAATAGCTTTGTGTAACATGAGCCGTTATCATGACCTCACAAAGCCTCTCACACCAATCCCTAGCCTCAGTGTATGTGTGGCTTAAGATATCGTTGTGGATGTCAGACTTACGGAATGTGCTTGCTTGGGAACTTCTGCAGATCATTCTCCATCATTTTCTAGAAACACCAATGAATCAGCGGCAAACATGAAGAGAAAAGAAACGCATATGGCTTTGCATGGTGAAATGTCAGTGAGAGATATTATTGGTGGAAGGGATGGCGCGTGTACTAACCAGGAACCTCTCTCCTGTGATGTTGTTTCTCATCACCACTTTGTCACAGCCGGACAGCTTCAGCTGAAGAGGGGTCATTCACAGTTTTGTCTCATGCAAGGCCAGCTTTCTCACTTGCTGATGCTTAGATGTTGCTTAACTGTATGTGCGGCATCACTATTTGACAGTATAGTATAGTATCTTCTTCAGAGTTCCTTATTGACTGAGAAAAACTTGGTTTTTCACCCCATGGAGCATAAACAAACTTTCTTTCATCTTACTCACAGGACACATGACTGCTCTCAGATCTTTCTCATGTGAACAATAGAATGACATTGTTTGTACATTGGACACCCTGCCTTGACACAAATGAATTTGTCTTGAATAGAATAATGCAGTCCAGTCTTTTCACAAGAACCATTTGGAAAAGACTTCGAAGCTCAGGCTTACCTTGTTCATATAGTCTGCCAGGCTGTGAGCGCTCCACACCTGCACCTCTGATCTGGACGGAATGCTTTCTAGACTCATGGCCATCTTCTCTTCCTACTTCCTCTCAGATACACAGACAGTAGGTCTAGGAGATCCGCCCCAAGACAACAAGACCCATCGAGATGGAGAGACATAGAACTGTATTACGAAAGGAGAAACTGCACAAGGCACCAGCAAGCTACCAGTATACCACCAGACCGACCTGCAAGGAGTTTACACTTCCTGCATGGCTTTTATCCAAGACGGCGAGATCATCACAGCTGCTATGTCGAGCGTTCCGTGTAACTGCGCTGTGACATTGAGGAGTCAAACCCTCACAGTCAGTTTCACACCCAAGCCTTTCCTGTAAAGCCCGGTCAAAAGAGGAAGCACAAGGCCACAGACCATTTCAAAGTGGGCGTGCTTCTCACCGTGCAAGGCCTTTGTGAGCGTAGAGGCCAGTCCCACTGTTTGTCTTAAAGTGGCATCAGAACATGCTTTACTGCGTGCCATCTGTGTCGGAATGCAGCAGGAAGGGCCTCGGTCAAAGCCTATCTGCTCCGTTTATATCGTGTTTTTTGACGCTCTGCTCTTCTGTGGTTTCATGGGTGTGTAGAAAAATACAGTAAAAAATTGATTAAATTAAATTAATTCCACCTTGGGAATATATCCAGCCTGTCCCTTAAGATCTCCTTCATTCGTTGTCCTAAAACCGTGTGTCTAAAAGACTGGTTTGTTTGTCCACTCAAGTGATTTACCACCCGTCTATATCACTACTCAATCATGATGTGTTACATTAGCTTGAATAGAAGCCCTGAACCCCATTCTATCTTTCAGTCTTCTGTTATGTAGTCACATCCACATGTTTGAAAATGCTAATGAGGAAAGCTACCTTGCCCGGGTTGTAAACCTCCGTCAGAGGAGTTCTCTGTCTGTCTGTGTGTGTGTGTGTGTGTGTGTGTGTGTGTGTGTGTGTGTGTGTGCGCTTGTGTGTGTGTGTGAGAGAGAGAAAGAGAGAGAGAGAGAGAGAGAGAGAGAGAGAGAGAGAGAGAGAGAGAGAGAGAGAGAGAGAGAGAGAGAGAGAGAGAGAGAGAGAGAGAGAGAGAGAGAGAGAGAGAGAGAGAGAGAGAGAGAGAGAGAGCGTGTGTGTGTGGCTGTTCGGACAGGCCTCCTGTTAGGGCATATCCAGCCCACCCCTGGATCTCTGGTATCTCACACCCAGGTGAGAGAGGAGGGGAGCAGGGAGAGAGGCTGATCAGTCAGCCCCCCTGACCCCCAGGCCAGGCTGGATGAATACAGGAGGATCCCTGGGGGGTCCCCGGCCATAGAATGACACCACCCCAGGCTCTTTCTTCCCAGCCCCCCTGATGTGACATATACCTCCACACGCACAGATATCTAAAACTGTGAATTACACGGCTTACTCACAAACTACTTAAACTAGGAAATGTGTTGTGTCCAGTGAGGATGTGTAATCATTGTGTAATCTGCTTGATCTGCAATGACTAAAACATTGAGGTCTTGGAGATCAAACCGTTCCCCGAGGGCAGGCGAGTCAAGCAGCTTTCTAGAGCTTTCTGTATCTTTGTTATGCATAAGCAGCCCTCCAAGAGGAAACGGGCCTTTTGTAGGCCAAGGCAGACAGACAGCAACACACACTCAGCCCAGCTTGCTCCTAAACATAAGGCCTGCTACCTGGGTTAGTCTGGACCGAAAGGGGTGTGTGTGTGTGGGTGTGTGTGTGGGTAGGGGGGTCAGTGTGAATCAAGGGGCGGGAAGGATCCCCGAGCCTGACATTCATTAGCACACAGCAGGGCAGCGTGGGTAAACCAGGACCTCGTCAAAGCACCCCCTCCCAGATGAAAGCTGGGGAGGAAAGGAGATGTGGGAGGCGTGAATATGTCATTTGTGTCATTCTGGTTTACATCTTAACAGTGTATTGTGTCAGTGATGGAGAAGCATGACAATGCGTAGCATATTCTACGTGCACACTGAATGTTGACTTATGTCTCAGCCTGCCTTTTAGAAGGACACAGACTGTGGCTGGTCTGATGTTCTGGGCCTTTTCATACACCCCATGCTTATATCGCATGTCAAACCCATTCACTTTGAGTGAAAGTAATCATACTATCTTATGTATAGGTTCTTTGTGGGTTGTAAACAACTACAAACCCTGTTGTTTGAAAGCACTGGCTGATAGTGAAAACTGCCGTTTCCCATGAGGCTTTGTGTGGTGCCCAGAGGGGCCCAGCAGTGTCCTGTGTCCTGACACACAACAAGTCTACAGGTCTTCTAACAGGGCCCCTGCTACAAGACCAACAGTAGTCAATGACCAAGAGCCTATGTATGAATGAATAAGTTATGACTTATTGACCATCCTTACAGACCCAGTTGGGATGAGCAAAGTTGCTTGAATGGAACACATTAGCAAAGATAAGTGTGGGTCAGTCAGTAAATGACTGACCCCCCCCCCCCCCCCCCCTTATACTCCAGCCCCCCTCTGCCCCCTCCATTCCCCCTGGCCTAGACCCCCTGATGTAGGTAATATCCCTTCTATCAGTCATTCAGTTCAGACAACACTGGCAGATTTATGGCATGTCCAACAGAGAGGGAAATTTCTGTGCATGGGGGGGAAGGTCTTTCAACCCAGGTGGGCTGAGGAGAGAGGAGAGTCTGGAATTTGGTGATCCTAATAACAGTTATTCCTCCACGAATACATATTGCCTGGGTACATCCTATTCAGATATAAACTGACTCTAATTTTATATTTAAGTTTACAATTGTAGGTTAACAGTCTGAATGAATGCATATTAGGCAATATGAGAAAATAAATACGAGTGAAATTATTCTCTCAATAATGTAACCTAATGCACGTGCTAAGAGACTACAAGCTATTTGCTTTGCCCCAAGCCAAAGTTGTATAAGATTACATTTCAGTTGTTTTATTTTACTCATTGTGATGTAGTAGCAATTACTTTCTAATGTGTGTCAAGGTACATGCGGTCTATTCAGGATTACCATGCGAAACACATCAGATAACATACCGGTACAAGGGTTTCCTTTCGGTTTCCTTCAAAGCCTTGGTCCCCATGGAATATTTAAACGTGCTACCAATGCCACATCAACATCAAAGGAAGGTTGAATCAACGATGGATCAAGACCTGAGCCGAGGTGTTGACGGGACCACGTTAATCCCTAGTTAGTGTATTCACTGTGGCCATTTACCCATTATTATTACAATGAAAGGCTATTACAGCTGACCCTGCTGACGTGTAAAATTATATGATATAGGCAAAGAAAAAGAACAAACGTTTAGTCAAGATACCGAGTAGTTTAAATATTTTTTTTTATTTGACACACGGCATTGCGATTCCATAAATACATAAAACATTTACAAAAGTATAGGTAGCCTACTCAACGGTGAGAAATTGTGATATAGGGTGAAACGTGATAATAGATTAAAGTGCGAGAAAGAACAACATCAAAACAGGAAGTATAGTTCGACGTTTTCTATATTTTGTTTCCAGACCTACAAGTCCCTATAGGCAAACAATTGCACAGTTTCTTCTAATTTACTTAGATCTGTGCCCGCGGTTTTTCCGTCTGAAATGTCCATGTCCGTTACCATTTTCTCTTCGGGCGCACACATGTTTTACAATCACCTGGGAGCAGTTTTCACACTTCACCGTGCAGCACCAGTGAAATTTACAGTTACAGCTGCTGACCACCTCGATGCGTCTCTCCTCCACTCTCAGGCCGCATTCGTGGCACAGTCTGCGGCAGCTGCGTCTCTCCCACTGGGTCAGGCCTTCTCCGTGCTGCAGACACTCCCGCCCCTCAGTGCCATGTAGTCCCAGACTGGCGTTCCTCCCGCAGTAGTCTGGAGAGTCTTCCTGGTAGATTAGCTCAGTCGGTGCAATGTTGTTGAATGCGCCCGCTAAGGCCCCTCGGTTGTCAGCACTGTTCCCAGCTTTGACCCGCCTCTTGTCCATCTCGAGTTTCTGCGCCTGGTCATGCTTGACCTTCAGGTAGTTGCCGATGTCTCTGAAGTCAGACAGCTGCATCCAGCAGGTTTGGATGCTGCAGCTCTCAGACATGCCATGGCACCTACAGATGCGCTTCATAGTTGCCTTCACCGCCTGCTCAAAATAGAAAAATGGTGGTGAGCTTGTGGTTGAATAAGTTACAGGTTTGATACGCAACGATTTCATGCGTCCATGCAGTGAAAACAATGTTTGCTGGATAAAAAAGGTATGCGCCCTTGTGCTTCCCAGCCCGTGCGTAAAACCTACCAATCGTCCGGCCTCATTGTTGTGAAGGTTAACAGCAGCGCGTGAATCCTGCCCTGTCTCGAGAGCGTCTACGTACTGTTTGGAAATCCTCTCTCCAAATTCTCCATTGTCACTGCAGCCTCCCCATATCCATCCGCGGCCCCCTGTAGGAACAGCCAAACATAACTTATTAACCCTGCTATAAGTGGTCATAATGACTGTGTATTGCAACACGTTACAAGCTCCAAGAAAGAGAATGTTCTTACCCATGTTGCCATTCCTCGAGGTGTCACAGCCACAGTTGTCCAAGTCCCCAAGACTACAATTCCGAGTCAGAGTGTACATGACACCTGCTGCGCTTATTGCGTGCACGAAGGAGGTCTCTCTCGTGGCTAGAGAGCAAATCACAAAGTTAAATGATATGTCCAAGCGTTCAGGGATCATCATCTCTATTTATAGGCGTCCAACGCATGCGTGTTTATAGGGCATTGGTGGTTACATTTTATGCACGTTGGATCTTGACTTTTGCCAGCTCCGAAGACGGAATACGCTATTTAACTATTTATGCTATAATTTTTTGCGATTTTAAGCACATTCCAGCTATCGTTTTGTAGAGAATCTTACCGCTCCGCAATCCTTTAAGTTGGAGCGCGCTCTCCGGACAGTTCCACCTGTCCAACGCGAACTGGTGTTTGCACTCTTCTATCCCGCTCTGCGCGCCCACCTGCACGCTTCTGGCATAGGTCAGATATGAGGACGCCTGGGGGAGAGACAGTATACACGTGACTGTGATGCGGAAATAACCAAAGAACCAACACGCAATATACAAGTTATGCATGCTGAACAAATCATTTTAATAATGTATGTTTTTACCTTGGACCCGGTCATTAGAAAGTTATTCACTGCCCTGGAATATGCGGAGAAAGACATTGTTAACGTATTTAATTTATAAAATATTTTTTTAATACAATGTCAGACTTTGCTGATTGAAATGAAAAAAGGTAAGGTCTTACCATGCATCGCCAAGACTGTGTGTGGAGAAAACGAATAATGTCTGCAGCCAAAACCACGAGTGGGAAATCATCGTGAGCTAACACTAAAGTAGCAACCAGACATGAGATGAAGATACAACTTTCTCCTTAAATTTAAGGGTCAGAATGGGAGACAAATGGGACCTTTGTCCATTGTCTCGACGCCCAGAGGACTCTGATTGGGTGATGAGAATAAGGAAACGCCTATGAGGACTTCAAAGGGGAACAGGACGTAAAGGTCTTTCTCTGGCCGCGGGCAACGCCACACCATCACCGATAGATTAATGGCTTAATGCAGAACCCCCTCGGAGGGATTGGAAAGACGAGACCAATAAACAAACTAATGGAATCGGAATTTTAAAGCCACCAGTAAATTCAGACAACGACTCTTAAGTGATTACAATATTTAATACATTTGTTCAATATAAAATACAATTCTCAAATGCAAAATAGCAATGTTAAGTTTGAGTTTACATACAATGTAATAACATTTGACAATATTTACAAACGTATGACAGACAATACTGACAGTTGCCATGTATCTTCAAGTGACAAATAAACTGCATGCACGCTCGTGGTTCTGAACTAAATAAAATGTGTCTTTCAAGAGTGAGCTCGTGAAGTGCGTTTAGGTGAATAGTGAACAAAGGTAACATGATAACAAGATTGTTGGTAAAAACTGATAATATTCCTGATTCAGGAATAACATAAATCATTCTAAAATATTTAATACTTAAATAACACACGTTAAAGTCAGGATATTAGGCAATGTTCGCCGTGGAAACACGTGCGCGGTGCCTTTGCTTGGTTTTGTTATGTGGCTTGCGCCCTCTCTTCCTGCGCGCACAGTAGTATTTGGTCACCACCTGCGTGCACCTCTCACACTTCACCGTGCAGCACCAGTGAAATTTACAGTTACAGCTGCTGACCACCTCGATGCGTCTCTCCTCCACTCTCAGGCCGCATTCGTGGCACAGTCTGCGGCAGCTCATTGTCTCCCACTGGGAAAGGTCCTTGCCTCCATGCAAACACTCACGGCCCTCGGTTCCCTGCAGGCCCAGGCTCTGGTTCTTGATGCAGTAGTTTGGGGAATCCTCCAAGTAGATGAGCTCCGAAGGGGAGATGCTGCTGAAAGCGCCGGCCCCTCTGTTGTCAGCAGTGTTCCCAGCTTTGACCCGCCTCTTGTCCATTTCGAGTTTCTGCGCCTGGTCATGCTTGACTTTCATGTAGTTGCCGATGTCTCTGAAGTCAGACAACTGCATCCAGCAGGTTTGGATGCTGCAGCTTCCAGACACGCCATGACACTTACAAGTTCTCTTCATCGTCGCTTTGATGGCCTGTCAAGTGATGAACAAGTTATACGTTTGTCCTATCACCGAGGTCATGCAAATCTATGTTTAATGTAGCAAAATCTATCTCTTACCAGTCTTCCGGCCTCGTTGTTGTGCAGGTTGACAGCAGCGCGTGAGTCGTGGCCATTCTCTAGAGCGTCAACGAATCGTTTGGAGATCTTCTCTCCAAACTCCACATTGTCACTGCAGCCGCCCCAAATCCACCCTTTTCCACCTATAGGAATTGCCAGAGTATGATTTAGAATATATATAACAACAAACAAACAAACATTCGATATAGCTTATAATTTATACACAGTCTTAAGTCTTTCAATAATAATAAAAAAAAAACATTTGCGTGACATACCCATCTTGCCAGTCTTCGAGTCGTCACAGCCGCAGTTATCAAAGTCTCCCATGCTGCAGTTCTTGATCAGTGTGTACATAACTCCCGCTGCACCGATGGCGTGGACGAAAGACGTTTCTCTCGTGGCTGTGATACGAAAAAAGAATACGTACGAATACAAATTAACCATATGTACCTCAATTGTCATACAATGCAGACTACAATATACATGGGCTACTACTCCATTTATAGCCTATAAATAAATATACTAAGACGCACATTAAAATACCATAATTGTAGGCTGTAGACATACATTAGCCTTGTAATTTGTATTCAGTGCAGAATTGGAGATGTGAGAGGCATTATGATCGTGATTTATTCTCACCACTGTGAAGTCCGCTATGAGTGGATAACTGGAGCGCGCTCTCCGGGCAGTTCCACCTGTCCAAAGCAAACTGATATTTGCATTCCTGTATTCCACGCTGTGCGCCAGTCTGAACGCTGTTCGCATAGGTCAAATAGGCCTATAGGGAGATACGTAAACACACATTAACATTTGAAGAAAAACGTGATAAAAATGACTTGGTAAATGTGTTTTGTTTGTCAAATTAAAACGAAAATGAATTCTAAATATGCCTATAACTCAGACCGAGTCATCAAACCAATTTGAAGCACTAAATATGGTTCAGGAGGCAACTCCAAGTCTGTAATGTGCACAAATATACCTTTGGTCCTGTCATGAGGAAATTGTTGACCGACCTGCAGGGAAAGAAAACGAAACACTTGTCAAGTCATGTTCCTTAATCTAATCAACTCAATTTAGCAAATTAATTGAGTTTGATGTGATTTTAAAACTGTTCAAGAAAGACATAAATTCATACCAAGCCGAAGCTGAACGAAAATGCACTGCACAAATAGACAGCAGCAGAGATGTGAAGAGTTGGCAGAATCCCATTGTAGTTGAGTCCTCTGCGTCCCACGGAGGCCTTTGAGTATCCAAGTAGGTACTGAGGTACCGCAGTCCTATAGCGAGAATGCCAACTGAGTGGCTAGGGGTCAAAGGTAAGCTATTTATACTGTCGTTCTCTTTGATTGACAGATTTGTTTTGCTGGTAACATTTCACTGTGAAAATGACGGGGTCATTGGGTGTCGCGCTATACAGAGGTAGGAAATGTCGACGCATAAGTGCACTTCAAAGCACTGCCACAGACACAGTTAAATAGCCCCTCATCCAAGTTTTCCCAGGCCATTTTCATAAAACTTTTTATTTATTTATTTATAAAATCGTTTTTTTACAAAGCCATGCAGCCTACTAATTGCATACATGGATTAGTGTAGATATTATTCAAAGGCCTACGTGTACTCCTCTTTGTGTAGTTAGGCCTACATTGTTGTATAAATCATATATCAAGGCTGCTTGTTGAGCCATTTGGTTCGTTACAAATGACCGTCATTCAAGAAACTGTAAAAATACAGGGTTGTGTATTAAATCGCACTACACAAGTAAATCACTGATTCTATGCAAAAATAAAACCAATACACTTCAGTCTGTGTGTATACTGGGACTGCACTTAGGCTAATTCATATTAGTATATTCCAAAGTATTATCTGGTTAGGAGGGTCATTGTTTTCCCCAAGTATATGCTTACCCTGACTTTATATTTAGGAAATCTGTTCTGTGGGAATTAACAGCAGTCTACTAGTGAACCAAAGTTATAAAGTCATTCAGTAACGTGGTCTATAGAGCCATGTAAATATTCCCTCGCACGTCGGCGACGTTGGCACGGCGGTGATAATAAGATAATACCTGACTCCCTGCTGGGAAAGGAGGAATCTGGGTGTGAAATGAGTCTGGAGGTGGTGGAGTAAAGAAAAATACAATGAAAGAGAGGCATGTTTGGATTCGCGGTCCTTCTGATGTTGAACTGCTAATTAAAATAAAATCGACGTAGCCTAGGTCAAGTCTGACACAACAGTCATTTTAAAACGCGAAAGAAGGATAGCGTGTCGATGACCGTGTTATTATTTTTACACCAAAATACATGACATCATCATAACAGCTCTGATATCTCACACTCTATCATCATGTGTGAGTTTCTATTAATTCATATTCAACTTTAGGTCATTGGATTATGTGATTTGATACGAGAGAAGTTATAGTTCACTGATCGCTATTGATGGCTATTGATTAACATGAGACAAGTTACAAATCCAATCGCCTTGACATGTTAAACCCCCCAAGTAAACCACTCAAAATCCCCTTAAAATAACATATCATGACGGCGACACAATAGATGGGTGCTTGGGAGAGGCATATCAAGACAATAGAGCTGCGAGCAAGTGGCGATAATCCTGACTAATTAGATATAGAACTGGTCAATTTGACCATCACACCTGAAACCTAAACCCAAACACCTAACCTACTCGCGAAAGAATAAAAAAGCGATTAAACGATCATCTCTGATGACTGAAGACTTCAACATCCAGGTTAGGCTATAGGGTTAGTCATTTTATAGCAGTTTTACCCGTGTTTTTATTGGTTAATAATCTGGTAGATAACCGCCCATCAAGATGGGTGTTGCCTAATTTAGATTTAGCTGTAGGCCTATTAGCCTCCTAGCAAAACGGTGATATAGCCATCGAAACTATAATGTGTTGAATCACTCATTCTGAATATATCATCATTATATGTGGCATGAAGAACGACAACTTTGACGTGGAAGAGGCCACAACGATTCTTGAATTAAAAAAAAGGTTTTAAACTTGTTTAGTTGAGCCTTTTTTTTGAGACATGTAATGCATTACATCAACTGGTTGGCAGGTGTCGTTGACTAAAATGTATTTTTCAGGAAGTTGACAAAGAAATACTTAGGCCTTTAGCCTACCATATAAACACGGTTGTAAGTTATAGACCTACAGTGCATTTGTGCTGGATTCGTTGTGTATTGTCGTTCTTATCCGCGGGAAGTTAGGTATGTCCCAGACAGTGGAATTAGTGTAAAACGTGTTTAATTAACAGACACCCATCAGTCTGTGCCAACCGTGTTGCATTTATTGGCGTCTAAAGGTTGAGATGAGTGGAGTAATACAGCGGAGAATGACAGGGGAAATGACGGGCTAGACAGCCGTGGCGAGGTGGCAGGATTTGCGACGCCAATGACCCCTGTCTTGGATGAGAAGACTCCAAAGCGCCATTTGCAAGTGTCAACGCACACCGCGGAGAAAGAATGGCTTGTCGTATGTCTTTGTCAATTAGCGGGCTACATTATGGCCGTTGGCATATGTATTGTCATTAAAAAGCCTATAATTTACTCAGACTTGTTGATATTTAGTCTTCACATTTTTCATAGGGATTAATGCAGACCTTGTTTTCTACAAAGGCCCAAGCGGACAGGAACGTCATATTATTATTTTTGTCTCAAATACAGAAAGGCGATAGAATGAAAACAGAACGCTTCAAATAATTTGGTGTCACCCATGTATCTTTATTTCATAAATAAAAGTAAAAAGTTGATTATGAAAACACTTCACAGAATAGTGTCTGATACACCCCTCCCCACCCCCACCCCTTCTTTGTTTGTCTGAGCGCCTGCCTGTCCCTCCATATGTGGCACAGTAGCGGCACATGTTCATGATAGATAAAGATCAGACTCAGGCCCCCCACCCCACCCCCTCAAGTAGAGAGGCCCAGTGTAGACACCATATACCCTTACAGCGTCACACAGAGCACCATAGCACCCGAGTCAGAACACAACAGAAGGCGTTTTAATACTATGACAACCAAAACAAAGTGCTTCCTTATTCTTCCTTTCTTCTTGCCGTGGCGTGACCGCCCCACGTCGCCGTTCCCCCCCCCCCCGGGTCAAGGCGTGGCGTCTCCTTTCCTCTCCTGCTCGATGGCTGAAAGAGGACACATGGCACAGGCCCTGTTAGCATGTCGCTGTGGGTGGGGTGGCGGGGGGCCGGGGGTGGGTGGGTTGTGAGGCAGAGCTGTGTTCAATAGAGGGGGTGTATAGGATGAATGTTGTTGCTGATGATGTGGTGTGGGCAGGGCGGGGCCGGGGGGTGTGGGTGGGGTGGGGGGGGTGGGGGGGTGGGGGGTGGGGGGGGGGCGGTGGGGTGGGGGGGTGAACTGCAGGGGTTCTGACGTGAAGCTGCTGACATGCGGAAATTACTGTGGGTGAGATGGAGGGGAGAGAGAGATGGATGAGGATGAGAGGATGAGAGGAACGTACCACACCCTTTGTTAAGACGCTCACACAAACACACACACACACGAATACACACACTAACACACAAACACACGCGCGCCGATCAGGCCACGTACTCTCTTTGGTGGGCAGAGGGTTCTTTTCTTTCGTCTCAGTCTTCTTCAGCTTGGTTTTGTCGAAGCTGGCGATCTCTGTCAGGTCCGGTTTGTCAGACATTTTGGCTATTTGCTGGAGGGAGACGGAGAGGGAGAAGGAGGAGAGAGAGAAGGGAGTGGTAAAAGGGAGGAGAGAGAGAGAGATGACCGGGAGGAGAGACAAGAAGCGAGTGAACAGCTTCAGCATCTGCACAGCATTAAATAGCTGTAATCAGGGAAGGATTGGGTGTGTTTGCATTCAGCGCATTCAGATGTGAATTATCTGAGTGTGTGTGGCCATATTTATGCAGGATAAGTGATGAAATGGGATTTAGGTTTGTAACTGACAGTTAGTCATTGATTATTAATGCAGCCTTCACCGTTTGCAGAGCGTCAAACACACACACACGCTCGCACACACATGGAGAGTAGTTCCCTCCCCCACACGTGTTCCCCCTCTTTAACATGCGAACTCGTGAGAACATGCTTGAAGGCACATACATCTAACATGTGTGTCTATCCAAGTTGACATCTCCACCGCACTGCCACACGGTCGACTCTCCTCTTTGTCTCTGCTTTCTGTCTGGGCTGGGTTCTTTGTTCTCTCCCTCTGCAGTTCTTTCTCTCTCTTCCCCCCCCCCCTCTCTCTCTCTCTCTCTCTCTCTCTCTCTCTCTCTCTCTCTCTCTCTCTCTCTCTCTCTCTCTCTCTCTCTCTCTCTCTCTCTCTCCCTCTCTCCCCTGTAAGCCTCCGCTGTCTCACCACTGCAGTCCTAGCCCCGGCCTAGCCCAGACCACCCCAGACTAGCATGGACCCGACCAGACCACAAATTCCTTGCCCAGCCCTGCCCAGCCCATCTTAGACATGCCTCACCCAGCTCAGTTTAGCCCATGATAGAGATTATGGCTGAATCTCGGACCCTGCCCTGCTTACGGACTACACCTACGCCCAACCATCCATCCTCCAGCACACTATGTTGTCTCCATCCATCCCTGTATCCATCCACCCATCCTCTCATCCTCCCTCCCTCACACCAGCGCTATCCTCTGTCATCCTCCAGCCACACCAGCGACCATTGTGGGACTCCACAGAGGTAGAAACAGAGAAACAGAGATGGATAGAACACAGAGGAACAAAGAGAGGGGGAGGACAGTACGGTTGCTTACCGTACGGCCCGCGCGCTATAATCCAGCAACGGAGTGATGGAGGGTCTGCGAGACGGAGAGCAGGGAGGAAGAGACGGAAGCTGCGAGCGTCTGCCGGTGTCTGCACGCCCGTGGCTGCACCAGAGCGACGCTTTAAGAGAGGGGGGAGGGGGAGAGAGGAGGGGGGAGGGGGGAGAGGGGCGGGGCCTGGGAGAGAGAGGCAGAGCGAGACGGAAAGGGGGGGAAAGGAGAGATTCTTATTCGGTCCACACGAAAGCGATTTTGTGGTGTCAGGCAGCTGGGGTGGGGTTATTGCAGTGTAACCCTTGTGGCTAGTTCATGGTTGCAGTCTTTGCTTCATACCTAAGCTAATGCAGTGGATGATGTTCGATTCACTTTCGGGATGTTACATCCTAGTACAGAATACAAATATACGGAATTGTCAAACATTTTGTTTTGAATATGACTTATTCCTCATAGTAATAGTTGAGTTCGAGAACATATTGTTCTAGAGCTCATTGAAGTCAACAGAAAATATGTTAGTGACACACAAGAGATGCATGTAGCAAATGCAGCATGCAGCGTTAATTAAGGAGCAGAAAGTGCACCCTTTTAACAATAAAACAGTGGTTAGTGCCAAAGAAGCATTCGTTTTTAACCAGACGGTGCAACAATAACACCATCTCATCAACAATACCTCCGAATTTTGCAGATAAGACCACATCCACATCACAGGCCCATTTAAAGTTCCTTTCATATCGTATCTTTTCACCAATCACATTTGCCTGATCAGTCATTGCCTCTGTGCTCTGTTAGAGGGAGATAATGACATCAGTCACTAACACAGTCATACACCGCAGAGCCCAGCACCCTGGAATGACATCACCAAGACAGTTGTCCTAAACCCTTAATCCCCCCAGGGTGTGTTTGACGCTGGCACGGCCGACAGGCCAGTTGGCACAGTTGGCACACCCAGGTCTATTTTGGAGTTGACGTCTCATGTCTCTAAGCTTAGGAGCAGTGTGACAGAGACAGAGAGAGAGACAGAGAGAGAGAGAGATACAGAGACAGAGAGAGAGAGAGAGAGAGAAAGATACAGAGACAGAGAGAGGGAGACAGAGAGAGGGAGAGAGAGAGATACAGAGACAGAGAGACAGAGAGAGAGAGAGACAGAGAGAGAGAGAGACAGAGAGAGAGACAGAGAGAGAGAGACAGAGAGAGGAGAGAGAGAGAGAGAGACAGAGAGATACAGAGACAGAGAGAGAGAGACAGAGAGAGAGAGACAGAGAGAGAGAGAGAGAGAGAGAGAGAGAGAGGAGAGAGAGAGAGAGAGAGAGAGAGAGAGAGAGAGAGATACAGAGACAGAGAGAGAGACAGAGAGAGGGAGAGAGAGAGAGAGAGATACAGAGACAGAGAGAGAGAGAGAGAGAGAGAGAGACAGAGACAGAGAGAGACAGAGACAGAGACAGAGAGAGAGAGAGAGAGAGAGAGAGAGAGAGAGAGAGAGAGAGAGAGAGAGAGAGAGAGAGACAGAGACAGAGACAGAGACAGAGACAAAGACAGAGACAGAGACAGAGAGATAACAATCTCAATATGGTTGTAACCCAGACACTAGGAACCGATGCATGGGTGGGGTGGTGGGATGGTGTTCTTAGGTTGTGACATCATCATCCTGGTGGCTTCTGTCATTGGTGTCAGCTCGAATGAGTCACAGCTGTTTACTGTCAATGCTGTCAGCAAAAGGAGACTGCGGTGGCCTCTAGTGGCTTCATCACAGACATGCACCTCCATGAGAAAATACAATTGTATCGCCTCCATGCCTTCAAAGACTTGAATATGTGTTAACACAATTTATTAAACCTTTGATGTAAGCTTTGAACAGTGACATCTATAGGACACTAATGTAACACTCAGGTAAACTGGAATAACCTCTGGCACGCACACACAAATAATCGTTATTTTATAGACCTGAGAAGCAACATGTCTCATTGTACAAATACAAATAAAGTGGCTGACCTTCTCTCAGTGTTCAGTTCATCACATTAACCTTTGTTCTGAAAATGTTACCATTACTGAGACTTCTATTCAATACAGACTCAAACGACCCCCCCCCCCCCTTCACACACCACACACACACACACACACACACACACACACACACAACACACACACACACACACACAAAGGTCAGCCAAAGCTGCCAAATTACCTGTCTAAACACCCCGTTTGGCAGTTATAGAATTCGAACGTACACATTCACTGCAACCTCTCCCCAAAGCATCTTCACATTGATTTGAACATCAGCATGATTATTGACAACTAGACCGTTTGCTGTTCTCTGCTCCCTTAGCTAGCATTTCATCCAGTTTGGCACTGAAAGCGCCATTCTTGGAAATGACCACTTGGTGGCAGCAAGCAAAGTCTCAAACTACCACAGCTGCCCTCACTCTCAGCCGAGGAGTTCTACACAGGGTGTGTAAAACAGTGACTTGAGAGGACAGCGGGGGGAGCCCTGAGACCAGCAAACTGTGAAGGGTGAACAAGTTGGTGCTGCTTAGTCAGATGGACCACTTTGTGTTCTGCACAACTGCACCCCCCCCCCTCCCCACACACACACACGCGCCTCCATCCAACTGACGGCAGTTTGAACCGAGCGTTTCTGCACGTGTGCAGTGCGAGCAGCAGTCCCGGCGTGTGCCGGGTCTCCCTGGAGGTCCCACCAGCCCACTGCAGCAGTAGCACAGTGTGCTCCCATGTCTCCCTGGAGGTCCACCAGCCCACTGCAGCAGTAGCACAGTGTGCTCCCATGTGTCCCTGGTGCTGTACTTCCCCGGCTGGGAGACGGTCGCATTCGGTCAGACCAGGACAATGACAGGCGTCTGACGAAACGACGTGAAGGGAGAGCGAGAGAGTGACGGGATGAGAGAACGAGAGCGGGAGAGATGAGACGGTGAGGGATGAGAGGGTGAGGGAGTGAGGGTCGAGAGAGAGAGGAGGAGGAGAGGATAGGGAGAGAGAGGGTGGAGTGGACCGAAGCGAGTCGAGGCCAGGCCGACCGAGGCTGGACAGGAAGGGTGGAAGTTGGCTGGGCGTGGCATGTTCACTGAGGAGGTCTGGGCGACACGGACGTGACTGGTGGCCATTTAGGAGATTACACACTTCCCACATGTCAGTGGACAAATCCTCTTTTCTCCTCCATCTCCCCTCTCTCTCTCTCTCTCTCTCTCTCTCTCTCTCTCTCTCTCTCTCTCTCTCTCTCTCTCTCTCTCTCTCTCTCCCTCTCTTCTCTGTGCTGTGAGGAGGATGGTCCGCGTGTCAGTGCACTCCTGTGTGATCTCTGAAGCAAAGGGAATGGATAGAGCAACGTTCCTGCTGGTGGGAGTACACACAAACCCAAACATACACACACAGTCTCTCCCTGACTGCGCTGGGTAAAATGGAATAGAACATTTTTTTTATTTTTTAAACCAGCAATCATTCAACTGTGTGTGTTTTTGTGTGTGCCTGCGTGTGTGTGTGTGTGTGTGTTTGTGTGTGTGTGTGTATAGTAAGGAGGACAGGATGATAACACCAACCTCCTCAGCACACGGGAGAGAACTAATGATCTCCGATCTGATTGGTTCCGTGCTTTCACTCACGTGGCCAATCAGCGTGAAGCGTCGAACCCTCTGCTTGTGACGGGAGGAGTTATCTCGCAGGAGCAGATGTGGGCGAGAGACAGGGGTGGAGAGGAGGAGGGGGAAGAGAGAGGCAGGAAGGTAGATGGTAGCAAAGATAGGTAGAGCCGGGAAGGGAAAGTAGGAGAGGAGTAGACTTGAGGGTGTATTTGTGTGACAGAGAGGGTGAGAGGGAGGGGGGGGGGCAGAGGGAGAAGGAGAGTTACAGAAAAGGAGAGCGGAAGATGGAGAGATGGAAAGCGAAAGAGGGAGGGAAATGATTTGAAGGAGAGAGAGGGAGATTGGAGGAGCGAGAGAGAGAGAGAGAGAGAGAGAGAGAGAGAGAGAGAGAGAGAGAGAGAGAGAGAGAGAGAGAGAGAGAGAGAAAGAGAGAGAGAGATGGAAGACAACGTCGAGCTCTAAACACAAATCACGTTCTTAAAAGCACCTTATCAGGTGTGAGAGTAATGGCGAACTCCACTTTGAGTTTACCTCTCAACTGATTGGCTGATAGCATGGTGTGTGTGTGTGTGTGTGAGTCTGTGTGTTTTTGTTTTAGAGGTAAATGCCGTGTCGGCTCCCTTCAAAGTTATAGGTTAAGCTGTGATTCTGAAGCGTTTCTGGGATTAATGAAAGTGCAGCCACCCTCATTTCTCTCTCCCGCTTCTCTCGATCCCTCTCTCCACCTCTGTCTCTCAGACAGGACGAGCAGAGATAAGGAGACAAGCGACCAGTTAAAAGCATGCATCAGCAAACACGAAACATGAATGAACGCAAGTTCGACTACGTGAGTGAATTCAGTCACAAACGGACCTTTCAGGCCTCAACCAAAACTAATGACCCTTCCCCGAGGAGCGCTGAGCCCCATTCCAACACAGACAAGCTAAACAGTCTTAACGAGCCAGGTTCTAACACGAGCATTCTCAGCTAGATAGTCCCAGAGTAAAATGGCTGTGTTCATTTGTCAGTGGGAAATGATGGTAGCAAATAGAGGTCCAGCTAATTCAATATGTGAGGCCTGAATGTAGATCTTGTAACACACCCAGGTGTACCCAGGCTTTACCGTTGGCTAGAATGGGTGTGTCTGTCCTTTGGTCTAAGTTGGGGTGTTGTTTAAAAAAGAAGTCCAATATGATGTTGGCAACACACACACACACACCGATATCTGCTTGGGTGCGGGCCCTGGAAAAATAGGTGTGTAGAAACAACCAGCAAAACAGAACTGTAGGACAAGATCTTCCATTAGTATCCTCCAAAAACTTCATCTTCCATCAGGCCCCCCCCCCTCTGCCCTCCACACACACGCACACGCACAGGATGTTTTCCCGCGGTATGTTATGATCCTGTCACCATGGTGAGAGAAGCTATGAGTTAGTGCAGCGGAACTGCGAGGCAGCAGCCTGTGTCTTGTTACTGTGACGATAGGGAGACAGGATTATTACGAGGAAAAAGGTGTGCGTGTGTGTGTGTGTGTGACTGGGACCGATTGAGAAAGGGAAGAAGAGGCACATACATGTGCACACACATATATACCCAAACCGACACACACACACAAGGTAGGGGAAAATGGGGACTTTCAGCTTTCATAGAGAGAGGACCATATCATATCCCAGTGGGTGTGCAAATGGTTGCTGCATGTCTGTGTGTGTGTCTCTGTGTCAACATCACTACGTGTGTTATCTCCAACCAGCCACCTGTTTGTATGAGAGTCAACAAATATTAATATGCATTTCAATAAGCTTCCGCCTCAAAGCACCTCCACTTAATCATTATGCTGCTAGTGCAGGTTGCTATTATCTTAATCCCTTATTGAAATCCTGCGTGGCTGTGTGTGTATGCGTTCCATGCGCGCGCGGGCAAGTATGAGCTTAATTTATTCGTGTGTGCGTGCGTGTGCGTGCGTGTGTGTGTGTCATGGAGGGTAAGCTCCCAGGCGTGCGCTTGATTACAGTTATCTGCGGCCCTCAGGCCAAGCAGCAGGAGTGGAGTCAAGATGAAGAGCTGTTACCCAATACTGGATCCCAGGTGCTTCTGGGTAATTAGCCACCGTCCCCACTGTGACAGGTAATCTCCATTTGAGATGGTATGGCGAACGTGGGCAAGCGGAAGAACATAAAAAGAAATCCCAAACAAAGAGCTCCTGTTAAAACTCTCTCCATTGTGGCAGCGTGACCAGATACTAAGAATAATAACAAACGAAGCTGTGCTTCTCTTGAAGGCTGGGGAAGGCTACGTGTAGCTATGGTTACACGAAACATTTGTCTCAGTTGTTGGTGCAAAGGGGACGTGATCGCAGAACCCATTTCCTGTACATGCGTTTGCAACCTGGAACAAGCTGATTGGTCGACGTAACGGGTCAGATTCCGTGCAGAAGATCAGGGGGAAGTGGGTGCGCTTCGAAGGACACGGATTGGATTCCTGGACTCAGCTAGTCTGGTTGCGAAGCATGTCTTTCCCCCAGTGTTGTTGCTGGACGAGATGGGCCCTGGAGTCTCGGTTGGGAGTCTGGTGGAGTTAAAGAGTTCAACATCTCATCTGTGTGTCCTCAGGTAATGCCTGCAGCCCTGTTGGGCCTCTCAGACATTCTCCTCACACTCTGGGACCATTTCGGGAAGGAAGGAAGACTTTTAACCTCCAAACGCGTTTGGCGTTCCACCGGCTAATCCAAAAGGATTAATACAATTGAGTTTCCTCCCTCGCACAGCCTGTCAAATTCCTGCTTCCTAATCTGTCCCATTAGCCAGCTGCAGACATCCCTCACTGTCGGCTCCCTCGGGGAGTCGGGAGGGAGAGTGGCAGGGTGTCTGAATTGAAATTGCCGAATAACCCACCCCGACGCTCGTGTGATTGTGCCTGTTGAACTTCCAGTGGCTAGTCAGTGGTCCAGCAGTTGTTTTCAGGTGGCGGTGTCAGCCCTGCCCTCAGAGCCAGGCTCGGTGTGTGCAGGGCGGACAGACGAGCTGAGACAGACGGGCAGACTCCTTCGGTAGACGGGGTATTCCAGCGCCGGCCCGCTCGACCGCTCAATTCCATGACGCACTCGCCCCTCCGTCCATCGCTGTCCTCCCCAGATGCACCCTCCCTTCTCCCCCTCCTGCCTGTCTCTCCACCCCCCCCCCCCCCCCCGCTTCTCCACCCCCGGCTTCACTCTCACTAATGTCCCCCCTCGCTCGCGTCCCTGCGCTCTCCCTCTCCTTTCTTTCTTTCCCTTCGTTCCTCCTCCTCTCCGTCTTGCCGTGCGTCGCTTTCGAGAGCTCGGCTGACCCCATTCTCCTCCTCACCCCTCCTCCGCCTCCTCCACCTCTCTCTCCCTCCTGCCCCCCTCATCACCACCCGCCCCCCACCCCTATTCTCTCTCTGCTCTCCGGACCCCAGGGGGTTAGGTAGTAATTAGTGTACTAATACCCCAGCCACTAGTGTTCATTCCATGGCTAGTTGAACAGCTATTTCTGCCCCTCATTATGTTACCATGCTATGTACATGGATACTGAAGAAGTAGTGTGTGTGTGTGTTTGTGTGTCTGTGTGTGTGGAGATGAGCCCAGCAGGACACACTGTTCCTGTCACAGTGAAACGTAACACAGTCAGGACAGATGCTCCTCTATGAGACCTGTCACTGACTAACTCTCTCTCTCTCTCTCTCTCTCTCTCTCTCTCTCTCTCTCTCTCTCTCTCTCTCTCTCTCTCTCTCTCTCTCTCTCTCTCTCTCTCTCTCTCTCTCTCTCTTTAGCGGTCTCTTCTTTTCTTTCTCCTCATTTCCCCCTTATACATTCACTTGTTTCACTCCCCTAACTTCTCCCTCTCTCCTTCTCTCTACTCCAGGATCCTTGGCATGCACACGAAACCACCCAAAATCTGTCTCTTCTCACTATCTCAGTGTTGCAATGTGTTGCTTCTATCTCTCCCTCTCTCCCTCCCTCTCTCCTGCTCTCTCCATCGTCCTCCCTCCCTCTAGGAGACTGGTGCTGTGGAGGGGGTTATGTAAGAATCTCAACAGATTCCTGGGATCTGAGTCCATTCGTTTCCTGCGGTCGGAATGAGGCAGCGTTACCATGGTGACGCCACTAGATATGAACACCGTGTGAATTATGTGCGTGTTTGTATGTGTGTGTGTGTGTGTGTGTGTGTGCGAGCGTGTGTTTCTGACGGAGCCTTTCGAACCATTTGAAAGGGTGTGGGAAGAGCAAGAGTGAAGCAGAAAGATAGAAAGAGGGAAGACTTGAAATGAAAGAAGAGGAGCCGAGCAGGGAAATGGATGGAGGATGGAGGAGGAGAAGAAGGGGGGAGGGAGGATGGTAACGAGCGGGGGGGGGGGCGGTGGTAATTGTGGACACAGATGTTTCTAAATGGTGCGTTGGCCACACCCCTTCACACACACACCTCCCCTCCCCCACAACT